>NW_006911338.1:0-139222 GCF_000523455.1 Bipolaris oryzae ATCC 44560 | reverse complement strand
CCCCAAAAAAAACAAGCAACAAAAGCAAAGCAAAGGCGACAAGGCCACTGCCTCTAGACCCGCACGGCAACGACAACACCCCCCTTCCTTATCTCCGCCCCTTTCCCTTGGAAAAAGTAAATCCACACTGCATTCATGCACGCAAACCCTCCCCTTTCTCAGCCCCAAACCGATCGCCCCCCGCCTCCCCCGTGCCTGCACCACCCCGACATTCTGCCCGAGAAATACGCAAAAATACGCATCCTAGACAACGACACCTACGACACAAGTAGACAGATACAGAGAGAGAGAGAGATCGTCGCGCATCTAGAACCCCCCCGTCCACCTCCACCTCCACCTCCATCTTCCGAGATTTCCTCCACATCACTATACAGAGAAAGGAAAAAAAAAGTTAGCGGGGACTTCTCCCCCCCTTTTTTTCTACTACTACTACTACTACTACTATCCCGACAAAGACAAGATGCGCCGCTGTTATCCTCAAGTAGTAGAATATGTTTAGTGAGAGGGCGGGGGGGGGGCTAAACTCCACCCCGTCCAGCGTGCGTTGTTTTTTTTCTCTCTCGCTCTCTCTCTTTCCGTTCTACATACTCGATGCGTGTTAGGGCTGCATTGCATATTTTGGCTTTGGGTTGGGGGCGGGCGGGCGCACGGAGAAAGACGCACCTGGAGATGCGCGCTTAGGTACTACTTGCTTGCAGGGCTAAGGTACAGGGACAGGCGAGAAGCGAGGAGGTAGGGGGGGTTAGAGATGTGTGTGTGTGTGTGTGAGGGACGGGAACGGGGAGAATTGCGTAGTCTGTATGGTTTAACTATATGGGGTGAGATGGTGGGTGTACTAGAGGAGACTTTTTGGTGATGGACGATTTACTAGGGTGTTGTTTTCGGGAGGTGGGGGGGAACGGATACGCTAGGGCTGGGGGAATGTTACTTTTTGCGGTTGGCTCGGGCCGAGTTGCACTCTTTTTTTAACTTTGTAATTTGGGCTAGGGGGTCAGAGTGGTGTGGATGGTGTACTTGTGGGTGTAGGGTGTGGTTCTATTCTTTCCTATTTAGGGGTTAGCAAGAGTAGAATGTGGGGTTGGATGGGCACACAGTGTGTGTGTGTGTGTGGTAGAGTCAAGTCCAACATGCGGTCTCTTGTTTACGATTGCGATTCGTATATGCACGCAAGTCTGCAGAAGACGCTTCAAGCCGGTTTTTCATGATTCAATGGCGTGAGTTGTATGTAATTGTCAAGTCTTGGCTGATACTGGGATTTCCGTTTCCATGCAACCTTACAGTGTTGATACGTATTTCCATCCTCTTTAGGGTGTTGCTGTTTCTTGGCTTGGGAGTGGGTATTGGGACTAACACACCGCTCCAAAGGACCAGAAGACTGAGAAAGGAAAGAAACTTGGACAGAGGGCGGGATAATCTTGGGCCCCCAATGTATCCATTCACTCATCCCTTCGGTAACTGGAAAGACGGGTGAAATGATCCCGCTATACCCTGCACGTAATCGGGTCACGCAGGAGTGGATACCAAGAGAGGTAGACTAGTTTCTCCAATGAGCATCCCGGTTTAAAGAATTCGCTTCTACCTTGGTTGCCACACCGCCGTCGATCCATAGGAATCAAATTCCCCAACTCTGCTGTATTGGGGAAGAAGATACGGCGGGACTCCGAAAGCGCAATTGCAGCAGGATGGCACCCTCCTAACTTGAAACAAACTTACTCAGTCACTACTTGTTGGTTCACCCAATACCATTCCAGATCTGCATGTTTTTGAGCAATGCCTGCTTGTCAATACGAAGGCTGTAGAGTAGGCCTGCTTTTGTTCTCCAAATCGGTCCGATAGACTTGCTTCTCCCAATGAACATTCAATTGCAATCATGTCATGGGTCACTTTTCTCTGGTGGAGTGGAAACGACGGCACACATTTCTGGTGCATGAAGATGTTTTGCGTGCATGTGAGGGACAGTGCATTCTGCCTAACCGTCTTGTGTTCATCCCGCATGGAGCATCCGGTCTAACCAAAAGTGGAAATGGCCTACCGGTACTTTCTAGCGCAAGGGTCTCGGCTCAATAGACTACGCCAGCATACGTTCGATCTTCACTGCGCAAGGTGATGCAAGGGTGTTTGGATCCTTGTTTGGATAATCGGATGGTGTTTGCGTAAGGGAATCGGCGCATTCTCATTGAAGCTGGGCTGAGGTCTTGGTTGAAGTCGTGCGATACGTACGTGATAGGTAAGGATATACACGTTGGTTTCGTGTATACCAATCAAATTCATAGTCGTTGTAATGATCGGTAGTCAAGGGCACGGCAGTCGCCCCTCGATCACTCCACAGTATGACGTTGGATGTCAAAAAAGCCCATTCGCATATTGTTGATGTTGCAATACCCGAGTATGCTTACGGTATCGAGAAGTCGGCTGGATAATCAGTGTGACACAGCATTCCCAACGGCCGAACAGATACATATGTAGATAGAGTAGGCAGACACAATACGGCATGCCCGATGATAGCAGCATGGAACGTAGGTCTTAGCTAGAGCCTGGGCGAGGCTTGACAACTTGACCATAGAGGAAGGAACATAGAGGATAAGCACTGAACACCTAAGCAGTCGGGAAAGAAACACCTTGTTGGATACCATTGTGAACATCATACAAAGAGCTTCTCTTCCACGTAATGCTTTTGAATCCAATACGTAATGCATGTTGTGACGGGTGATCGGTAGGAAGTCAGCATGTGTTGAACGTTTTAGGATTCGAATAGGGCGCACATGTTGAATATTCAGAGAAAGCCAATGACACCGATTGAATGCGTACGGCTTAGAACGACAGTCTGTGGGTAATACTCAGGTCCATCCCGCTCTGGTGGTCATAAGTGAGGATGGTGTAAAGGCCCATGCCGCAATCACTCGTATTGAAGTAGACAGCCTATTTCCAAAGTCAACAAATTCCTGTCTGGCCTTTCATGCATTGGCTGTTGTTTGACCGGTTCGATAAGAACAATTACCAAATCGACGTGTAAGATGCAGAACATAATTCGACTTTGGACGAATGAACGATATTACCGTTCAGAAATGATGCTGCATGGTCAGCAGGGGTGCATGCATGTCAATTTTAGCCCGGAATTGCGAAGATCGGCCCGCGGAGAGACTGTTCGGGACTGGAGGTTGAGCTTGGATGTTGAGCTTGCGGGGCTATGGCTCACGACACCTTGCACCCACGTGACAGGGAATGCATGCATGCAGACGGGAGGGATCAAGCCCGAGTCCAGTAGCCGACATGAGTGACTGTCTGGTCCTGTCGATCAAAGTCATGGTCTCACTCAACGTAGAGCGTGGTATTAGTGCAGTAGTGTAGGTATTGATTTTCTGCAGACGCCACAATACCAGGTTTTAGCAAATCCTGCTGTGCACCCTGTCTAGACGTGCGTCAAGGTACCTGTCTCATGATATGGTAACCTCGAGACTGCACGACTGCAGCAACGACGTAGAAAGTGTACCGGTCCTCTGCTCCCGGAGAGTGGTATGGACACGGCAATGAGCAAGCGGCAACCTCCTCCACCGCTGGTCTCTCACTTTTTCTTTTTGTCCTTGATCTTCTTTTTAGACTCTGCCCCACTACTTGCCCCGCTGCCGCCTGCCTCGCCTGTCATCTCGGCCATCATGTCCTGCAAAAAGTTCTCGCTGACACCACCTCCTGTCAGGGCTGGAGAGTGCAAGGGGAGAATCTTGTTCATCTTCCAGCCCTTGGGTATCGCTGGCTCTGGCATCTCCTTGGGCATGGGTAGGCCTGCAATTGGCAGTCGGAAGGGAGTGTTCTTCTGTGTTGGGTTCGCCTTGAGGGCTTGCGAGATGAGGATGTAGAGGTGATGCTTATTTTTGATCTGCTGGTGCATGTTCTTGCCCTCGTGCTTGAGCAGGACGCGTACCCTACCGGGGTTGCTCCAGTCCTTGGGGTGGGTCTTGTCGGGCTCGAAGACTGTCCTCAGGCCAAGGTCTGCTGCCGCGTCTGCCATTTCCCGGGCAAGAGGATTCTCCACGGCCAGCTCCTTGCCCACACGACGGCCCTCTGCCCTACTTCGTGATATATCAAAGTATATGGGGTACAGGCATTGGTAGTGTTTTGACTTTTCGCGGTCCGTCGTCGTCTTGATCGAGGGCGATTGGGGCTGCAGCATCTGCGAAGCCATGGCGGGCGGCATCATGGTTGTGTTGCCGGTACTGGGCGCATTACTCGCATTCATCAGGTAGGGCACGTCGTCAATGTCCATCTCGGATGGCTCGCTGTCCGAGTCGCTGACCTCTTCGACGCGGGGATTCATCTTGTCGGACGTGGTGGCAGTGCTTTTCCGGTGGACGCTGTGCATGGGTCAGAGGTCGTGTGGGTGCGTACATGGTACATCGTCTACGGCATGTTGCCGTCGGCCTCACTCACCTGACGTAAGCCCGTCGACTGTAATGGGCAACCAAAGGTGGTGAATGTCGGCCACGGCCACGGCGGCGGTTGGACGAATGTGGGGAAGCTAGAGGGACGGGCTTGGCAGCGAACGAGGCACTGCCGGTCCGGGTCGGCTTCTCGTTTCTCTGCGCTACGGCCCGGGTGCTGGCCTTGCTCCGTCTCCGTCTAAGGCCCTTGATTGATAACTCCCATCCTCTAGCACCCCTCGGCCAACACTGACGGACCCAGTGAATTTTTTTTGGCCCTTCACCGCATGTTGGCGCTTGCAAAGACCCAAGCCTTCGCTGCAGGGTCATGGCCACGATTGATTACCTGCTAATATAGCAGGGCCTGACGACTGTGGCCCTCGCCGCCACCCCCAAGCCGCCTTCGCTTCACTTGCTAGCGGACGCTCTGCTGCAAGAGCCCCCCTCCCAATCGCTGTCCCAAAGTCGAACCCTGCCGTCTGCAGGCTTGCTTTTTCCCGCCGCCTCGTGCCGTCATGTCATGTTGGTGTCACGGAGTTGCATGTGGTGGCAGCCAGTCTCCGTACACCCGGCTCCTCGTGGACCTTCCAAGCTGAGTAGAGTCCGACTATTTCAGGTCAACTATGAACGTACGAGTATAGACGCATTGGCGTCACCTGGCATGTCTCCATCGAATCATTGGCCGACGGTCAGCTTCCGTATCCAAGATGTCGTCGAATGCTTCACCTTAGTGTCTTCGTGTCATCTTGCGGCTATTCACCCCTACCAGAACTTCCAGTCTGGCCATCGCACAGAGTCACGTCAACTCGCCAGGCATTCGCGAGGCCACTAGCCGTCCACGACACCGGTCAGCCCCCTGTGGAGGCGCTTGCAGCGGCATGCACCAGACTTGCCTTGCCTTGCCTTTGGCTACTTTGGAGTACCTCTGCTTCTGGTCTGCAATGACGAAGCACTCTTGTCAATTGACAATGCTTGTTTGTCTTTTTTTGGCAACCATTTCAAGCTGACTGTGTTGACATGTTCCCTTCTAGCCTCGTTACACAAGATAAACGGTTAATTCTGATCCGATCGCCCTGGTACCTACTAGACGCATGCGGATGTTGCAGCAGCAATCTTGCCCACCCTACCACACAGGGGTCTCTTGAAATCCCCACATAACCATGTGGCAACAGCGCATTATCGTGTGCATTTGGGTCCAACTAACGCGATGCTACTTCTGCTTGGTTCGGGTGCTACATCCTCCCACATGCCTCTGTGGCTGCCCTGGCAGCAGGGCACAACCCATGGCCACAGGGCATAACCCATGGCTACAGGTTCCGCTATGTGTGCAGCCATTGTGCCTGTCCTCGGGGCGTCCGGCGCCTTGCCCTGGCATGGCTGCAACTGTGCCGCCCTACTCTGGTCTTACACACAAAATTGTCCATGACACAGGGCTGACAGTCGTTTGATAACGTTGGAAACCACATGCTGTATGCAAGAGTGCCACAGTCAGAGGTGATTGGCCGACCGGGTATACCTCTGGTAAGCAGTTGACCGTTGAGTTTCCGCGAGAATGAATAAGCCCGTGACTTTCCCAGCGCAACGCATGCGCAAGCTTCTTTCAACTTTTCAGCTAGTCATAAGCCAAAGCCATTTATCGGGGAAAAGTGCCCCGACTCTAGTCTTCCCGCGCGGCTCGGAATATCAGACTGGATTCGGGTTGCCGACTGTGCAAACTATGGTCCTAGTGACCTGGGCCCTGATTACGTGGTAGACTCTCTGCTTCCAAAGGAAGCTTTACCGGTCATGCCGCATTGTGGTTCCATGAATAGCCTTCGTGGTATAAAGAGTAAGGTAGCCCGCTCCGGTTCTCAAGGTTCGTTAGTTCCGCTTCTGATTTATTGTGTCAATCCACTCAATTCTTTGTGAGAAACATATCTATATCATGGCGCCAGCCCTGTTGCTCGATGAAAGCAGTAGCCCCTGCACAGTGTCTGTTGCCAGCGCTTCACCATCGACGGACAATTGCACTCCAGTAATGGCGGCTTCGTGGAATCGTCAGAATCGCCGGAGTCCACTTCTCAAACGTAGTGTGAGGAGTGTCCCACTCTGGCTCACGAGTGCAAAAGGAAGCTGGCTATCAGTTACCGATGGCACCAAGACCTGGAAGTTGTTTGATGCTTCTGGTGGGGCTGGAGTGTCCAACATTGGCCATGGCGACAGGCGAGTTCATGAGGCAATCAAGAGACAAGAAGAAACGGGAGTCACCTACGCAGCTTCTATGAGCTTCGATACAGAGGCAGCGTGGGAGTTTGCAGACTACCTTGTCGAATCGACAGGCGACGAGATGGCTGAGGTGGCCTTCTACAGTTCAGGTAATGTGAAGTGGATGAACATTAGAACCAACAAGCTCACATGAGGCAGGCTCTGAGGCTACCGAGGCGGCTAAGAAGCTGGCATATCAGTACCACTCCAAGTTGAAGCAAGAGGGCCAATCTGGCCGAC
Organism: Bipolaris oryzae ATCC 44560; assembly: GCF_000523455.1. NCBI lineage: Eukaryota > Fungi > Ascomycota > Dothideomycetes > Pleosporales > Pleosporaceae > Bipolaris > Bipolaris oryzae. The sequence continues at coordinate 132,323 of NW_006911338.1, read as the reverse complement.
GATGGTTCATTGCTCGTGATCGATCATATCACGGAGCGACGCTGGGTGCTCTCGAAGTCAGTGGGCACAAGGGACGGAAAGACATGTACAAGCAGATTCTGCCTGACAACACGCAATTTGTCTCTCCATGCAACCCATATCGAGATATGAAGGATGGGGAGACTGCAGATGAGTATGTTAAGCGGCTGGCAGAAGAGCTCGAGAGCAAGATTTGTGAGCTTGGTGCGAACACGGTGGCGGGATTTTTTATGGAGCCAGTTGTGGGTGCGGTGAGTTGTGCACTAGGGTTTGGATACTTGGTATAGCGGTTCTGATGACTGACATTGGTACGTAGGCACTTGGCTGCGTTCCAGCATTGCCTGGCTACCTGACGGCCATGAAGAAGGTGTGCAAAAAGTACAATGTACTCTTCATCTTGGACGAAATCATGTGTGGCATGGGGCGTACGGGCTACATGCACGCTTGGCAAGAGGAGGGGGTGGTTCCAGATATTCAGCTGGTGGGCAAAGCGCTTGCGGGGGGCTATGCAGCAGTTTCGGCACTGCTCGTTAGTGCGGATATTGTCGACACCCTTGGGAATAGCTGCTTTGCTCATGGCCACACGTTCCAGAACTTCCCAGCGGCATGCGCCGCCGGTCTGGCGGTGCAGCAGATTGTGCACCAAGATCATCTTGTGGAGAATGTCAAGGATAAAGGGGACAAGCTAATGAAGAAGTTAGTGGCGCGCCTTGGCGATCATCCCAACGTCGGAAACATACGTGGAGCAGGTCTCTTCCGAGGAGTAAGTTTGGCAAGATGTTCAAGTGCCGGTGAAGCTGAGCTGAGTGTGACAGATTGAGTTTGTACGCGATAAAAAGAGCAAGGCGCCATTTGACTCGGAGGCAGCCATAGCGTGGAGAATTCACGAGAAAGGTAGGTTTGCCTGGAGTTGCCATTGGGGCATTGTGGAATGCTGATCTATGTGTACAGGGCTGAGAGACGGATACAACGTCTACGTTTACCCAGGGTCCGGGACTGTTGATGGCGAGCGCGGAGACCACATCATTATTGCCCCACCCTTCAACATTACGGACAGCGATGTCGACACGATTGTTGAGAGCGTGGGCAAGTTGATTTTCGATTTCTTTGAAGACATCAACAGCCCGCCCAAGTTGTAGTCGTGCAGACTCGATATGTCGGCGTCGAACTGTTGCTATGGTCGAGGGGTGTATATTTGGATGGGTCACTACGAATGATGATGATGCACGAATTTCCTTCATGTTTGTTTTCCATGGCGGCTGCCATGGCCAGTATCTGGTTTGGAATCATGGACGGGCAGTTGGCAGAAAAAATTTGCATGGGATCGGCTGTTTGAACATGGTGTCTCGAATGGGGGCTGTCTGACTATTGATTGAGAGCGTACTGTATTGAAGCGTACTCTAGTACGTGGACGAGGATAAACTGTCCTTTTGCGAGTCAGGGTTCTGTCGGCACACTCGTTCAATGGCTTTGTTTTGGTCGGAGTATGTCTTGTTGTCAATTGGTACACGGGTAGATAGCCAAGAGATTGATCGGCTTTGGCATAGGAAGCAATGCGAAGTGGAGTGGACGGCATTTTGAATGTAGTAGACTGGGGCAACGCAGGCCATGGTCGGGCTTGCTATCCACCAATGGGTGATGTGTCTGGCACGTGCCGAGAGGCAATTGCGCCGCCGCCATGATTGCAGAAGGTCACCCACGACTCAGCCTTGGCGGCTATACCAGCGCTAAGACGCAACAAGGAGGCGCACAAGAGGGCGCGTCGAGGCGGCTGACAGGCAGCGGATGGGGAACGGATGGATAGGATAGAGGGCCATGGGCCATTGAGCCGGGAGCTTGGACGCGGACGCAGGCGCAGACGCAGACGCAGACGGGCTCTGGGAGTGGGAGCAGAAGCGCAGGTGGTGGAGGGCGAAGAAGGGCAGACGTTGGACGATGACGTTATTGGGTGCAGTAGCAGAGTGGAGTGCAGCCGTGCAGCAACCGTGAGGCGAGCAGTGGGTGGGCTGAGTAATGGCTGAGCCAAGCAGTACCGATGGGGCATGCTGCAGCAGGTCTCACCTCAGCCTATATACTCAGGCACATGCGGCGAGGGAGTAGTTGCGTTCCTGGAGCAATGAGTGTACTTACAAGTGCAAGTGTGTAACAGCGGATAGCAGAGCGACATGGACAAGGACAAGGACAAGGAGAAGGAGGGAACTGTGTCATGGTCAGAAAAGGGTGTTTTAGCGTTAGTCGAGCTGCGGCAGGGACCGCGCTCGTATTCAGGCGTGATAGCGGAAGCGACAGCAGCCAAATCGGGGCACATGGTAAAGTGTATATATTGGAGCTACATAGTTATATAATAGACTACTATATATCCGACGACAACACCGACGACGATGAAGACGGCGGCCGAACAAAGGCATTGGACAAGTTGCTCTCCCCAGGTTGATCGTGGGGGACATGATCGGGCCTAAACAATTATGTGCAGACGCCTATTCTCAACAAAAGACGACTTGGCTGCAAGGTAAGGCTGGTTGGACAAGCAGATGACATGCTCCATGGGCGCAGGACCGTTTGTTTCTCGTGACCATGCTGCGCGCATATCGCTTCACTTTGGCGGCGTCATAGGAACCGATAGGCGGTGTCTTTTGGGCCGAATTGCTGCATGTAGTGTAGTTGGCAGGCAGGAATTAGGTAGGTAATCAGAGGTAGGGTACTCTACACAGTAGACGGGTAGAGAGCCGCACGGCTTGTTCTCCGTCTCCTGTGGGCTGGGCATTTGGACGTGTGCGACGGTTTCGAGACGGAGACTGAGCCGGAATTGTGGTTGTGTGTGTAAGTAGATGACTGGATTCATGGATAGATGGTGGATGGAGGGACAGAGCAGCAGATGACTGGGTGTCGCCCCCCCTCCCCCTTGGGGCTATTCCTGTAGAGTCGCAAGCTCAAACTCTGACCTGCCCAGGCCCGTCGTCCTGACCTGGCTCGAGGGTGGCGCGAGACGCGAAAGAGAGACGGTCGCTGGCGTGCCGCGAAAGCGAATGACGACCAAGTGGACCGCACAGGCCCGGCTTCTCACCACAGACTCCGCAAGTGTCATCTCGACCTTGGCTGCCCTCCGTCTGGCGACCACGACGCTTTTCTGCCTTTTGCCTGGGCATGTGTGACTACGTACAGCCTTTGTGCCTCGCCCCTCGCCCTCTGCTGCTACCACACAACACACCCGTCCTAGCCCGCCCAGCTGACGCCGCTCTGGCTCACGCACTCCCTCCAAGCGACGTGAAGGCCCTTTCTTCTCCGCACCCCCGGAGACTCTGAGCGAGAGAGAGCGCCCTCGACTGGCCAGGCCTGCCACCATAGCACCCGCACCCACACACCCACCACCACCACCAACACCACGTCCGCGCCCACGAGTGCATCGCCATCTGCGCTGCCTCTTGGTCGCCCGTCTCGCCGTCCTCGCTCCCGCTGCTCGTCTGGCAGTGCTCGCATCCAGGGCTACCCTGCGCCGTCCAGCAGCCTCGTCGACGTGCCTGACCCGCTAGGCTGCGCAGAGCGAAAGCAGCGTCACGACGTCGCTTCTCGAATGCCCCGGGACGACGGCCCAACCATGTCTACGCCCTCCACCGCCACGGCCACACTCCCGCCCCATCATCAGTTTTATTCGCACCACCACGCTTACCAGCCAAACATCTCCAATGCCCAGGTTGCCAACGGCTCTGGTCGGATAGGCAATTCGCTCTACAACGGCTACGCTAGCGGCTCCTCGACCTCTGACCTGCGCCGAACCGCTGCATCTGCAACTGCAACTGCCCACAACAGACAACCCCCCCAGCTGCCTCCCATCCCTCACCCAGCCCCGATCGACATGAGCGCGACCGACGCCGGCTCGGCTCATCGACGCCGGAACCCGGACTGGGCCGATTTTTACAAAAACGGCATCCCTAGAGAGGTCATTGTTATCGACGACGACGACGATGACGACGCTGCACACGCTGCTGCAAACTCTTCAGCGCGCCATGCAGACAAGAAGCGCAAAACAACCGCGTCGACGGCCTACGACCCCATCTACAACCAGCATACCTCGTACTCGACCACCCAGACACCCTACTACGACTCGCCCAACCACTCGCTGTCCACCGACAGGACAACCTCTGCCCTCAATACCACTGCGCCCACCTCGCTTGGCTCCCAGGTCAGCAACGGCCACAACATCTCGCCTCACGACACCACGGCCGCTGGCCAGAAACGGAAACGCACACGCGCCGTGGTCCAGGACGAAGCAAAGCAGGCCAAGCGACGAGAGCTAGATCAACACGACGACCCCTTTAGCCTCTACCAGCCACCGCCCAACCCAGTCATCAAGGCCAAAGATGTTTATGTTCAGGTCATCCAAGACGTAAGTCACACACACATATACCCACTTCTTGTTTCAAAACACCAGATACTGACGCGACCCAGAAATCATACAACAAGGACCAAAAGGTCGATGACGAAGATGGCCACTACATTGTAGTCCCAGATGCCGACCTCACCGAGCGATGTACGTTGCTCTCACACCGCCATGCGTTACTGTAGATGCTGATACCTGACCAATAGACCAAATCACAAAGCTGCTCGGCCAGGGCACATTTGGCAAAGTTGTTCAGGCTTACGATAGGCGAAAAGGAACAAACTGCGCCATCAAAGTCATCAGATCTGTGCCCAAGTACCGAGACGCCAGCCGTATCGAACTGCGAGTGCTGTCGACATTGGCCTCCAACGACAAGCACAACATCAACCGATGCATACACCTGCGAGATTGCTTCGACTACCGAAACCATATCTGCATTGTTACTGACCTCTATGGCCAAAGTGTGTTTGACTTTCTCAAGTCGAACGGCTTTGTGCCATTTCCCAGCTCTCACATCCAGAAATTTGCCAAGCAGCTCTTCACCAGCGTCGCCTTCTTACATGATCTCAACCTGATCCACACGGACTTGAAGCCAGAAAACATCTTGCTTGTCAATAACAACTACCAGACTTTTACGTACAATAGAACTGTACCATCATCGTCTACCACGGTCAACAGGACCGCACGACATCGCAAAGTCCTTCTTGACCCGGAAATCAGACTCATTGACTTTGGATCGGCAACCTTTAATGACGAGTACCATTCGTCGGTTGTGTCAACCCGTCACTACCGTGCACCAGAGATTATTCTCAACCTAGGCTGGAGCTTCCCCTGCGACATTTGGAGTATCGGATGCATCCTGGTCGAGTTTTTCACTGGCGACGCCCTGTTCCAGACGCACGATAACCTTGAGCATCTGGCCATGATGGAAGCTGTCTGCAGCGGTAAGATTGATCGGGATATCGTACGAGCCGTCTATAAGCAAGACCGTGGATCATCACGCAATTCGGCAAGCTCGTAAGTAGCCACATGCATTGTGCCTAAGAAAGTTTCTTTGCTGACATGACTAGTGCTGCGAGATATTTTAAGAATTACAAGCTCGACTACCCCAACGCTGAGACCAACAAGGCGTCCAAGAAATATGTCAAGGCGATGAAGAAGCTCCCCGTACGTCCAGCCACAATGCATGACTTGATGACGACTAACGTTGTACAGGAAACCATCCCAGCCCACACCGACTTCAACAGGCAATTCCTCGATCTATTACGACGCATCTTCGTGTATGACCCCAAGAAGCGAATCACAGCCAAGGAGGCTCTACAGCACCCTTGGTTCAAGGAATCGCTCATGGACGATGGAACAGAGGCCCACAAGATCAAGCTAGAGCGAGAGAAAAAGGCCCGCCGGGCGGAAGAAGAGCGCCGATTCCGTGAACAGCAGCGACAGTACTGAGGCGGCCTCATCTTTGACGTTCTTGGACAGGAACGTCGTTGTATAGATATCGAGTTCCGCCGTGTTGGTGAGGGATGCAATAATGGCGGTGGTTTTGTCTTTTGCTTCACATCTACCGCATTTACGACAGCGACATGACGCATGGAGAGAAAGGTTTACTCTAGCTCTCATACCGGACTTATTGGCGTTATGTGTGTTCTTTTGTTATCTTGGATTACCAATTATTCTCCCGTCTTTCCTTTTGTTTGGTTTCCGCGCGCCCACGGAAAAGTATTGTTTTGTCTTGCGCGCTTAGCATAAGAACAAATCTGTATACCACAATGTCTGCACGTGCAGCTTCGGGAGGGCGGCAGGGAAAGCTTGTACTTGAGCGGTGGCTCAGGGGCCACGGTTCGTCGTCATCATTATTACCATTGCGGGGAGAGCGCCATGTTGTAGTATGCACTAGACAATGTCTCGTGCCATACATGTGGTTGCGTTGTATTATATAGGATTGGAAGAGGTGGTGCTAGAGGCACTGTATTGCGTATCACGATAGTTGAATGGGCTGTATGCAATCAACTGCAGTTATGCATTCCTCACTTGTCAGCAATCATCACATGTCTTGTTTCCGTTTGCTCAAGATGGATGGTCAAAGAATAAAGTAGTATTCGGGAATGGTAACCGCTGCCCCCGAAATCATCAATTTCCCCTCATGTCTCACCTGCCGGCTTGCAGTCTTCCGCACGCAAGGGTTCCAAACGAAGCGGCCTTAGCGAGGCCCGCCTAGCGCGTGTGCGACCCTTGTTCGTCGTCAGACGCCCGTTGGGGTAAACACACGTCCCCCTCTCGGCGCGTGTCGCAAAACATCCCGGCGAGCATTTGCGACAACCGCAGCAACGCGAACAGCGACAGGGACAAGGGACAAGATGGCGAGCGCAAAGCAGCAGGAGAATATGCTCCTTACCGAGCACTTTACTTGGCCTCCGATTGTATGTGTGATCTCGCAGTGAACAGTGGTGGTAGTGGGCATTTGAGCATGTGTTTGGCGGGGATGCATGTTTCCCAATTCTTCATGTCATGATTGCACAACAAGAAAAAACGGTCGCATACGGCCCATGGTACGAGACATTGATCTGACGGTGTATATTTTCCAGTCCCTAATCGACGACATCATCAACGCCGTCAACGAAGTCCTCTACCGCTGTACCGACTCCTTCGAAACCGGCCTCGCATCCGCGGACCCAGCTCTACTCGGCTTCGCAGACCTCTACGCCTCGCAAGGTCGCACACCACAGAAAGATGAAGATGGCAACAATGTGTATCCCGAGGCGCGACTAGAGATTGAAGAGGGAGTCTTGAAACTCGAGACACTTATGGAAAATGCAGTGGACAAGAACTTTGACAAGTTGGAGATTTGGACACTGAGAAATGTGTTTGCGCTTGGAAGAGGAAAAGGCGAAGATGAAGGACTAGGAGATTGGGTTAGGTTAGGACATTACGAAGTATGCAACTCCCTCTTTATACACCACCAAGAAGCAGTTGTGGAATCTGACATACAAAAACACTCAGAACCTCCAACCCCCCTCAAAAGACACCACCCTAACCCCCGAATTCCTCTACACCCTCCGCCGCAAACTCCTCGAAACACGCACTCTGCACGCCGCCCTCGTCGCAGAAAAAGCCCGCAACGAAGCCCAAATCGCGCGCCTAAAATCCCTCCTCAGTCCCCCTTCTTCTTCTTCCGTGCCTCCAAAGCGCGAAACACGCAGCTCAACAACAACCACAGTCCCAGAATCCGCAAGCAACACCGACACGACAACCGCCCCATTCGCCTTCCTCACCTCAACCCCCGCAGCACAAGCCCTAGGCATCACCTCCAACCCCCCTTCAACAAACGAAAAAGCCGCAACCACTACCTCCCCGCCCTTGACTACACACACCACTTTCACAACAACCCAGCTCCCATACCTCCGCCAACTCGTTGCATCGCTGAAACCCCATCTCGCATCTACCTCTACCTCTTCTACCTCCTCTGCAGCAAATGCAACAGAAGCATCACAAGACCGCAGTGCCCAGCGTAGACTCTACATCGAAGCTCAGTCTAAACGCGTGCTGGAGCGCAGAGGAGTCGATACAATGGATGGGGTTGAAGGGGCATGGGAGCTTGGTGGGACGAGGGTTAGGGGCGAGGAAGTTAGGGGGTTGGAAGGCTTGTTTCCTGCGAAGGAAAAGGAAAAGGAAGGGGAAGGGGAAGGGGAAGGGGAGAAGATGGATTTGAGTTGAGAATAGCAATCTTTTTTTTTCCCTTCTTCTCTTCTTCTTTTTACTGTAGGCGTTCTGGGACGGAGGGATGGAGTGATTAAAGGGGAGGCGTATGGGTATGGAAATGGATTTATATGATTATCTTTTTTGGTGACTAGAGAAAGAAGAATGATTGAATATTTCCTGATTAATGTGTGGTATAGCAATGAACCTGGGTGTACTGGGGGGTTTCTTATTTTTTTTATGTTACTACATTCATGATATGCCTTGCGTGATTTCACTCAGCAACTCGTCACATCATTTCTCATCTTCGTACATTTCACATTCATACCATCATGAGATATCCAACATCCCCTTCCCCTTCATTCTACCCACACCATGCACGTCCTCCCCCATCTCAATACTCTACAAGCTTGATCCTCTGCAGCAACTCCTCAGGCAGCTCGTTCTGACTGACAATGCCCATCCTAAGGGCATCCCCCCAAACAAACATGGCCCGATCGTTAGCATACTGCAAGTAGTCGAATTCCTCTTCATCCTGCGGCTTGAAAAGGTCAGCTTCATTTTCCATCTGCGCCTGCGCCTGTATCTTTTCCGCCGTTTCTTGACTCACTGCCCCGCCGCTCTTTTGCTCTGCTTTAGCCGCGGCTTCTAGCTCTGCGGTTGCACTATCTAGCGTTGCTGCTTCGGCGCTTGTGTTGGCGCTCGTCTTGTTGTCTTCGTTCTCCTCGTCGAAGTCGGGAAGACCGGGGATGTGTGCTTGGACTATGCCCCAGGCAACCCACATGGCAGAGTTGGCGAGACGCCAGAGTTTGGTTTCTGCTAGTATGCGGCGCGCTTCCTCTTCGATTTGTCGCTCGTACTGGGCTTCCTGCTCTTGATATTTCTCGCCTGGAGGAGCTCGCGAGTCGAGCATGAAGGCGGAGATGCTGTTGGGAGCGGCAGTGGCAGCCAGGGCAGTCGTGCTACCGGAAGAGGGAAGCGGTCCAAGGTGTGGTGTAGGAGGATTGGACGTGTATCCGCCACTAGCCTTGTACGACGGGTTGTGCATCAAGTACGCCCGGATAAAGCGATGCTGCTCTTCGATTGTCGGATAGTGCTTAGTGTTGCAACGCCAGGAAGTTTCTGGATCGTGGTAATTATACGCCCATTCCGTCTGGAGCATGTCAGCTTGTCCTTGCATCATGGCTATGCCTAGAGGGCACTGAGCAAGAATTGACAAAACGGATGAAGCTTACAAAATGATTGGCAAATTCCAATCCAGGAAGATTAGCGTTTGCATACTCGAAATCAATAACCACCAGCTGCTTGTGCTGATTTGCCGGTAGCATCAGTGGTGACTCGCCTTCCGGCATCATGCGAAGGATGTTTCCATACTGGGTCTGCAATCGAGTTAGGTCATACTGTTTTCACTTCGCGTTGCGACCTACATCATTATGAGCGAAGACCATGCGTTCGTTAATCTTATCAAGACCGCCATACTGATCTTCTAGCCACTTCCGGTACTTGTAAATCATTTGCTTGAACACAGGCCACTCGGCGCCGCACACATATCCTCGCTTCTTCCATTTGTCCGACGAGGCTCTGGAGAGGCCCTGGTTGCTTTCGCGGACCTGTTGATCCAACCAGGTTACAATGTGTTCGCAGCGATTGACCCACTTGTCCCAGTTTTGCCAAACAAACGGACCGGCCTCTCGCTCTTTCTTTAGCAAATCAATGCCCTCATGAAGTTCTCGCATACGCTTTGCAATCTGTACTGATGTTTCCGGGTTACGTAGCTCCTTGGAAGTCAGTGGCTGGGCATGCAGAAACTCTTCAAATCGACCATTGCCAAAAGTACCAAGCAGGCGTGGGCCAATACGTTTGCGGGCAAGCCGCGTCAAGATCTGTAACTCCGACTCTCGGTCGATCAGGTGCTCTACCTGCGGACCATAGATACGAAGTAGGAGCTTCCTAAAAACAAAGGTCAGACAAATGCTAGGTAAAACGCAGTAACACTTACGGTGGAGGGTTCCTGGGCTTCGGTGGACCATCTTCGCTCTGCTCAGGAGCCGGTAGGTTCTTAGGAGGAGAGACGACATAGACGGCGTTTGTGAGTGCACCGCTCAGTCTTTGTACACTGATTTCGTTGCTCAGCTCGCTGGGTACCTTCCTCCATCCCTTCAATTTCAGCGTGTGAGTAAGACGAAGGATTTCAGCTCGAAATTTGGACCAAGCCTCCTTTTCCTTGTCCGCTACATCAACGTTGGGCTCGGCTCCAGGCTCATCGACGTTGTATGCCATGGTTTTTGAATTGTCCAAAGTGGCTTCACAGCTAGGGACAAGCTGATCTACCGACTCAAAGTAATCCGAATCAAGAGAAATCGCAGAGTGTCGCTTCAAGCCGATGGACGACCTGTGCACGTGATGTCTCTTCTTCGCTTCGGAAAGCTTCAAGGACATGTTCTTTTCGAGAATTTGTGCAAGTTGAGTGAGTGCATCCTCGCCATGGGAGGAGTCAGAGTCGCTCCTGTGGTGAGAGATGGACTTGTCGAGTGCCTCTGCTGCAGCGCTCTCGGACTCATGGTCAACGACACCAGCTTTGGCGGCCTTGCGTCTTGCCCTTCGTGCATGGCGGCGGCTTCGCTCCTGCTTGAGCCAGGTGCCTACCTGTTTCAATAGGTTCTCGTGAGCTTGGTGGCTATGAGAAGCTGCATCAATTGAGCCTTCTGGAAGTAGCGAGGTCCAGGCAGTGCTGGCATCGGCCATTCCAGATTTGGATGACCCCTCGCGTTCATAGGAAGGACGGCCGGACAGGCGCTTTTTACTGACACTTGCTGGAAAGTGCCTGGGGGGCTTGTCAAGATCCAAGTAGTCTTTTTGGTCGAGCTCCTTGTTCTTGCCGATGATCAACGGGGAAATTGTGCTGTCATCGGGAAAGGATACGGCTGCAGATGTATAGTAAGCAACTGGGCAGGATCTGAATTGCTGGCAAAGCGCAGATCTGTACAAAGAGGGTACAGTGTCTGTTCCCAAGGCGTCGTGGATTTCAAGTAGACTACCTGAGGAGCTAGAATACAGCCACGCATGTGTTACGCAAAGCCTAAAGCATAGGCGCCTTCAAGACCGCGGAGTGATTTGTTGCACATGATTCGAATACCACCCAAACCCGATAACCCCGCCATACATGTAATGTGACAAAAGTGATAGAGGTTGCGTGCAGCCAGGAAACAAGAGAATGATTGACTAACCTTTGCTTGAGCGTGGCGATGCACCGTCGTCCAAAGTGTTGTTGCGCGAGAGGGCTAGAGAGTCGCTTGATTGTGGGCCAGCGGGCTGCTGGGCCTGCCAATTGGAAGAAGTGGCCATGGTCTGCTAATGGCCGAGGAGAGTCTGGAGCAGTCCGGCTGGGTAGGTCAGCCGGATCGGCGAGAGAGATAGCAAAAGCGTTGGGAACCCTGTTCCTAAGGCGTGAGAGTCTGTGACAACAGCCGCTCCTAAATGGTGGCAGGAGGATTAGGCCGCTTGGTGGGCGGGCGGGCGTTGTGTGGTGAGTGTTATCGATACCCAGGGCAGGGCAGGGCAGGGCAGGCAGGACAGGATACGCGAGTAAGGGGTCCACGTGCCAAGCTGATTGGCGGTCAGGATCAGCTGGGAAAACAAACAGACGAGGGAGGAGAGGGAAGCGTCATGGCATAGACAGAGACGGGCATGCAGACAGCAGAGAAACCACCAAAACACGCTTCGAACCCATTGTAACTCGGGGGCGTCATGGCCATGGCGAGCCCAAGGTACATCCCGGCGCCCTTCCTGCCGCGCGCTGTCTTGACGAGGTTCCATGTGTGATGGAGGGCTTGGCAGTGTACAAACGGCCAAACCACAACGAGATAAGCAGGCAAAACACCAGTGGACAGAAAACCTGCACTGTGGAAATGTGACGAAATTCAGTGCCTAGTGCACACGCGGCCAAGCCTCCGTGGCATCTTCTATTGTGGTAATGAGCAACACATCTAACTAATAAAATACTCGTACAGTGCAAGTGCAGCGTTGCAATCCACATGCAAGCCGCTTTTGGACGTGGCAACTGAGCCCTGTAAGTAGAGAGAGGCCTATCCAAGGCCTACCTACGGCTACCTACGTCACTTCTCGTAGTAAAACGCCAAACACCAAAACGCCGCGCTGTAACAAACACAATATCCCTGTTTTTCGCCATGCGCTCAAGTATACGTACAATTTCCGTGCTAGTGCCACAGGCGCAACCCGGCGCCTGTTTGGTCTCCCGCTCCGCTCGTTCATGTTGCCCATTCAACTGTTTCCAATGCAAGCATGACCAATAGCAGAGTCGAGGGTAGAATCCATACCACGTAGCTCTGAAACAAGATCCGCGACATGGCCCCCATATACACATTGTTGATCTGGCAGATCTGCGCCAGTTGAAGCGCGCTAGGTGCGCCGCTGAGAAGGAAGCAGACAATAATAAAAATCGGGTCGTCGAGGATGCTGACGGGCACGTACTTGGCAGTCAGGGCCAGCATTGGTGCCATGAGAAGCGTTGGGATGAGCATGCGACTGATGAGCGAGGCAATGACCAACTTCCTCTCTACGCTGGGGTCTTCGATAGAGTTTTGGTCCTCCTTTGGTAGCGTGTTGCGGGCAAGATTGGCGCCCAGGACAACCAGAATCAGGGGCACCGCCACTTGTCCACTTTGATTTACAGCGCGCGTAACCGACGTGTTGATGAAGGTTCCAGGGGTGAAGAACAAGTGTTGTAGCGATGGAATGGAGGCGACAAAGATGGCAATCAGCATGGCCCAGAGGGGAGGGTTCATAAAGTCCCACACGCCCCTGGCGAACTTGGACAAGCCAGAACCAATCTTGGATAGGGGTCCTTGGAGCCACTTGGGCAAGCTGTTGAAGATGCGGTTGCCAGCGCGTGTCGTCGATACAGATACCGAAGTTGCCGAGCGTTGCAGTGCCAGTCGAGCTCGCGTGGGCATACCCTTGATGCCCTTGGGTGCGTCTTGCTGTTTCTTGTGGGCTGCGAGCACGCCATTGAGGTGTCCGTTTGCGAAAGTGCCCTTGGGGCTTCCGCTCATGTCGCCAGCTCCAGGGACGGTTGCGTTGCCATTGGTGGGCGTAATGAATAGGGCCGCCGCTTGAGCCTGGCCACGGTTGAAAATGGAGTCCGAGTCTGAATCGCTGCAGTCGGCAGAGGTGGCGTAGCTCGTAACATTTCCAGATTCGTAGTCGGAATGCGAGTCGTCGAGCAGGCGCTGCGTCTCGTCGTCGCTGTACTCTCCGCTCTCGAGGGCATGGTTTCTTCCCTCGTCGTCCTTGTAAGCGCTAGCTGGGGCCAGGAGCACGTTGAAGCCCCAAGTCCACCGCACGAGCTGACCGAGCTGCTGGAAGATGAGGAGGTAGAGGATACCGCGGGCACCGACTTCATTGTCGTTATCGCCTGGTATTCTGTCCCAGTGCAGGCCGCGGAGTGTCTTGGAGAGGGAGATGACGAGAGAGATGGGCAGCGAGTTGGAGTTACCAAAAACCTGAAACTGTAAGTGTGCGCCGGATTACAGCGGATTCGAAACTAGACGTACTGCCATGGCAACGACAAAGTTGGAGGCCCTTTTGTTGAATTTGAACATGCGTGAGACGGCAAGGGCGGCAATGTAAGATATGAGTGTCTGGACGACAAAAATAACGGGAATGACTGCAAGCTCAGCCAATTTCTCAGCCGTCAATTGAGAGGCGAGCTTGGTGAAGACTGCAAGGCCGAGGGTCAGATCGAGTGCGCGTAGACAAGGAGGGCCGTCACTCACTGAGGCAGGGCGTGAACAATTGGGTGTTGAGGTTTGCAAGAAACTTCTGGCTCTCTGCGTCGAATTGGCCCATTCGGGCGACAACATAGCCCGGGGCGCTCACACAGACGACCTCCATGACGGCCTCGAAGACGAGGAGGGCCAAATTGGCAAAGTCGGGATGCGAGGGATGGGCATTCTCGAGCGAGGTGAACATGGCGCCGGTGACGGAGTCTTGAGACTGGGCGGCGAGGGCGACAAAGGGAGAGGATGAAGAAGGGGAGAAGGAGCGCAGGCGCAAGGCCGTGGGCGCGGAGAAGAAGGACATGGCGAAGAGTAGCGTGTGGTGTCGAGGCAGCAATCAGTGGGAATGGAGGCGGAAACGGTCCAGGTATATCATGAAGCGCAGGCTGTCTTGGCTGCCGGACGCGCTACCACAGCGACCAGGACGTCACGGCTGGGCGCCCGCTCAGCCCGCCTGAGTGCAGGTCCAACCGAACGAGCGCAGTTAAGCGTGTTTGGGCGTGTTTGGGACGTGTCGGGGCCCTGCATGCTGCTGCAGAAACATGGCGCCGCCGGCCATGGCATGCGCCCGCCGACGAGTGCGAGGGCAGCGCGACGAGAACATGTGCATGCACACTACGCCTGGATAGATAAAGACACCAATCCGGCCGTGTGCACTACGCATCACTACGTATGTATCGACGACGTATTACGCCTACGCCTACGCCTACGCCTACGCCTACGCCCCCATCCAGCACTTCCGCACTTCAGCACTGTCGCTGCGCCACACATGTGCATGCAAGACCGCCCGCCCGCCGCCGCTCACGCTCCAGACGTCTGGGCGCGTCGGCCCTGCGCAACCATCATCGGGCCCTGGGCGCCCTCATCGGCCCTTTGTCTGCACTTGGTGGTCTCTGCACGCTGCACTTTGCCTCGTGCTTACTGCACATCCGATAATCACTCACGACATCCTTCTGAATCGCCTTTCCTCGATACTGCCTGGCAAGCCAAGTGTCTGTCTCCGGGCGTGCCGTTTGCCTCTGAAAGTACCTGCTGTATATGCCTACTTACCCCTGCTAACATCATATCCAACCATGTACGTGTATCAACATGTCCATGTAAAGAGCAATGTATGCATGTATGAATATATGAATATATGGATACACGTGAATACAGATATGCATGTACGTAGCATGTTCACCACGCGCATCTTGGCCATCCCAAATCCCGTCTGCCAGTCTCCTCTCCCGTGCTCTCGTGGGTGCGTGCACCAGAGCCTCCACACTGGCGCCATCTTGGTCTCTGCACCATCACGTCACAGCGCGCGAACTTGCACGCTACAACCCACAACCACCACACATCCACTATCCTCGTCCTCACCCGGCATCGCCGCCACGCCCCCTCTCGCGCTGCAGTCGCAGCTACCCATTCTACCTCTCCGTTGCATCCGCATCACTATTCCCTCCACCCTCGTTTGCTCCCTCCACCACCCACCCTCACGTACCCCGCCAATTCCAGGCCTGTGACACTCGTCACCCCTTCGCCATGGCAGACTCCAATCCCTCTACTCCCGACGTCGAAGTCGATTCCGACACCGTCTTCGACAGCCCCTCCCCTTCGCCTGTGCCCTCTAGTCCTAGTGCCGATGCCTCGTTGCCTGAAGGCCTCTCCGCCGAACGCCCTGCCCCGCGAAAAGCCTCCACGGCCACCGCAACCACCAACATGACATCTTCCTCGACGCCCCTCGGCAACATCAATGCCGCCAGAAATCCCCGTCCCGCGAACCCGCCCACCATTTCCAGCAGAGGCAGTGGCCTGAACGTCTCCCAAGATATCCTTGCAAGAATACAAGCAGTACATCTGGGGCGCAAGGGCGCCCCGCCCACTGGCTTGCCGGGCAGAGGGCCTGCGCCTCAGAGTCCAGGCCCATCCCTCGACAACCGCAACCCAATGTCTCCAGGCGGAAACCCTGGCGGTGTTCCCCCTAACTTCCGCATGCCTGCGAGACCACCGACGACTAACTTTCAGTCGGCGCCTGCTATTCCGGGTCGTATGCCCGAACCCAAAAAGTCCATGGCTGAGCGACGTGGAATGCAGCTGCCGGGCGGACTGCCTGGTACTAGCCCTGCTGCTCCTCCTGCTGGCAGGAAGAAGCCTGGCTTGACTCTGGGCATGATGAATGGCGGTGACAAGGCCCAAAACGACGCGCAACCGCACAAACAAGAGACCCAATTCGACCAGTTTTCACAGTACATCGACACAAAGACTGGAAGTCTGAAGTTTGCGGGCAAGGCTATCCTCAACTCAGAGGGTGTGCAGTTTGCCAGCGGAAGCACTTTCAACATCTCACTTGATGAAGTTGACACGCTCGACGAGCTTGGCAAGGGTAATTATGGCACAGTATACAAGGTCAGGCATAGCAGACCCCGAATGCGAAAGCCAGGCCAAGGCCTCGCCGGAAACAAGGCTGCACCAGGCTCACCGTCTCGCAAAAACTTTGACGAAGAATCGAGTCCTTCGAGCGCAAAGCCCGCTGCAGGCACGGGCATTGTCATGGCAATGAAGGAAATGAGACTAGAACTCGAAGACTCAAAGTTTGCTACCATCATCATGGAGCTAGATGTCCTCCATCGCTGTAGATCGCCTTACATTGTCGACTTCTACGGTGCCTTCTTCCAAGAAGGAGCCGTGTATATTTGCATGGAGTTCATGGACGGTGGATCCATAGACAAGCTCTACGCTGATGGTGTGCCGGAAGGTGTGCTAAGGAAAATCACTCTGGCAACAACCATGGGCCTGAAATCATTGAAGGATGAACACAACATCATTCACCGCGATGTCAAGCCTACCAACATCCTTGTCAACACCAAGGGCGCCATCAAGATTTGTGACTTTGGTGTGAGCGGCAACCTCGTCGCCAGTATTGCCAAGACCAACATCGGATGCCAGAGTTACATGGCACCAGAAAGAATATCCTCGGGCGGAATCGCGCAAGCAGGTGCCAACCCTGGAGGTGGTACATATAGCGTGCAAAGCGACATTTGGAGTCTGGGACTGACCATTATCGAATGCGCGCTTGGACAATATCCCTATCCACCCGAGACGTACAACAACATTTTCAGTCAGCTTAGTGTAAGTTTTCCAAAACGCCAATTATTATTATTATTTTTTCTGGCAAGCCGATCACTAACTTTCTTTAGGCTATCGTCGATGGTGACCCACCAGATCTACCTGACGAAGGATACTCTGATGCGGCCAAGAACTTTGTACGGGGCTGTTTGAACAAAATCCCCAACCTGCGACCAACCTACGCAATGCTACTACAGCACGCATGGCTCGCCCCTCTTGCTAAGCCTGACACCATTACAGAAGAGGATGAAGAAGAGGTGGCAGCTGCGCAAGAAGCTACCCCAGATCAAGCGGCCGGGGACAAAGGACCAGCCCAGGCTATTGAGGTGGTAGAAGACCAAGAAGTTGCTGACTGGGTGAAGGCCGCCCTTGAGAAGCGAAGAAGTGGAAAGATGAAGGGTGTTGAAAAGCCCGCGCTGCATGCCGCACCGCTGGATGCAGGAATACAGAGCCCTTCGCAGAATGGCGCAAACGGCTCAGTTGCGGCAGAGTCAACAGAGGTTGCAGCGTAGGTTATCTGATGTTTCTATTGAACATGAAAGCCAGACACGCAAATGTGTCGAAGTCTTGTATCTTTCCCCGAGCACAGCTGTTGGCCCTTATGTCTTGGCTAGGAAGAGAAGGCAGTATAGTATGCCATCTTGTACACTTTCGGCGTTGCACCGGCGCATTACTGGGAATGATTGACATGAAATATTCAAGTCAGGGCATTGAGCGTGGAAAATACATGCACCTAGCATAGCATACATCTTATCCAGTTTAATTGGTATCGACTTCGCCGTGACAGACGTGACGTCCGTGGGACTAGATTTAATGAGAGACGTGTCTGGTCGATTTTCGCTCTTCTGGACAGGTTGCAGTTGATGGTCCATCAAATTACTTACAACCAAACCGTGTCTTGTCATATTCTGTGAATTTAAGTTTCTGGCATGTCGCGTCACCCGCAATCATATTTTCTCCCATCCTACTCAAGTGTCCATCCTCCCCCACGCAAGTAAAATATCTGTCTCGAGGGTTGATTTCGTCGTGACGTAAATGCAGCGGCGCGCTGGCACGTGACGGCATGACCCCTGCTTAGCCAAGCGTAATCGCAGCGGCCATGTGTCGTGGTGCGGCGGGAAAGAACACAGTGGTCGGAACAACTTCAATAAGTGGCCACGACTTTTATTTCGTACGCCCCGCCCACGCCTTCTTCGTAATGCCACAGGCCTAGGACACACCCTCCCTCTCTTTCTGCTGCTTCCCAAACTCGAGGCTACCCCGCTATTTCTTCTATTCGCTCTCTCGCAACATCTCCACTTGTCCCTAGGGACAGACATTAAACATGTCCGGCACCGACTACAATTACGATGAGCAGGTAGGGCTTGGACGCGCACACCAAACAATTCGCTTCTAACATGTTTGCAGGGCCAGTTCTTCCCCTACTTCATCCTCACTGTCACCACACTCGTCACCGTCCCCACCACAATATCATTTCTGAGACCCAGCAAAGGTGCGCATCCTAGTTGTATTCCAGCACCGCTATACTGACTATGCTCATAGAACTTGAGAACACTGGAGCGCGCATAGAGTCCGACTTTACCCCCGAACATGCAGATCTCATCCAAGGACAGCGAAAGAAGCAGAAGCGCATGGAAAGGAGGATCAAGCGTGGTCTAGTCATGGTGGGCGGTTGGGCTCTGAATGCCGCGATGGTCTATCTTATCCTAGTCACTGCCAGGACGACGCCTGACATTTGGGACCCGTATGCGGTTCTTGGTGTATCAAGGGTAAGAGCGTTCTGATTAACATCTTGACCTGTGAATAATCATACTGACTCACAACATAGAGTGCAGATGAGAAGGCGATTAAGAGGCATTACCGAAAACTCTCTCTTTCTTTGCATCCTGACAAAGCCCGCGAGGACCCCGAGAAGAACATTACACTGCAAACTATTAACGATCACTGGGTTGATGTCACCAAGGCCTTCAAAGCTCTCACTGACGAGGAAATTCGCAACAACTTTCTGACATACGGACACCCCGACGGCAAACAGAGCTTCAGCATCGGCATTGCGCTCCCACAATGGCTAGTTACCGAGGGATCTGGCAAGTACGTCTTGCTGATTTATGCGCTCGCGCTCGGTGTCATTCTTCCCTACACAGTTGGCAAGTGGTGGTATGGCACTCAGAGATTGACAAAGGAAAAGGTCTTGGTCGCAAGTGCTGGCAAAATCTTCCGCGACTACGACAACGACCAAGGCGAGACGGGTGTCATCTATGCGCTGAGCAGTGGAGAAGAATTCAACGACCTCCTTACTGGACAAAAAGCAGAAAACGGCCTATCCAAGTTGGAGCAGAAAGTTCTCTCTGAAAACTCTGGCTCGCTCATTCCACAAACACTCACGCTGAAGGACCGCCAAAAGCTTGACGATTTGGAGGACAGCCGGAGACGCAAGGTTCTAACCTTGCTGTGGGCATATCTTGGCCGTGTTGAACTCGAGGATGAGACCCTAAATGAGGAAAAGTTCGCCGTCGCACCCATCGCATTCCGTTTGAACGAAGCTTATGCCGCCATTGCCCTGGCGTATGGCAACACCACAGCCGTACTATCGGCATACAGGACATCCCAGAATATCATTCAGGCTCTACGACCAGGATCCTCTCCGCTGGAACAATTGCCTTACTTCACACCTGCTGTTGCAGATGCGGCTGAGGCTGAGCGATCAAGGACACATCTTACCATTCAAGAGTTTATGCAAATCCCAGATGCTCAACGCAAAGCGCGCATCGTCAAGTCCGGCCTCCTCTCGCAAGAGCAGTACACCACAGCCATGTCTGTAGCCTCGCAAATTCCTCTGTTTCACCTCGAGAAAGCATTCTTCAAGGTTGTTGGCGAGCGATTTGTTACACCCAGCAGCTTAGTCCAATTTGTACTCAAGGGTCGTTTCATTCCTTCAGGCGCCACCAAAATTCCCGAGGTCAACCCGAAAGATCTTCTCGACATTGATCCTGCGGAAGGCGATGTTGCGGCGATTACAGGACGCAAGAACGACAACTCTAGTGACAAGCCCATTCAGCCACCTCTAGCACACGCTCCATACTACGCCCGGGATCACGCACCAAGATGGCACGTGTTTCTCGCAGACAGCAAGCAAGGACGCATCGCAGTACCCCCGTTTACATTTTCGACCTTTGACAAGCCTATTCTCGATGAGAGTGGTAAGCCTACATTCAACGTACAAACACTCAAGATGCAATTCGGCGCCCCTCCACAGCCTGGTAGTTACACCTTCGTTATGCACTTGATTTGTGACAGCTATGTGGGTATGGACACCAAGATGGAGGTTACGCTGGTCGTTGAGGACGCCAGCAAAGCCGAACAAGTCGAAGAGGAGGAAGAGATCAGCGAGCCAGAAGAAGGTGAGTTTTTTTTCCAAACATCCAAACAACGGGAGCATAATGACTGACATTTAATAGATTCCATTGCTGGCCAGATGCGTCAAATGAAGACTGGTGGTGCGCCAGTCAAGAAGCGGAGATCAGCAGCCGATGACTCCAGTGGCAGCGACACCGAGGGTGATGTGGAATCCGAGAGCGAGACTGATACTGACACGGACTCGGACGATGAGTAGATTGTTTTGTTCTTTTAGATGAATTGTAATTCATAGGATATTCTCATGTGCAGACCCGAGTAAAGAGATGGAAGCGAAACGCATACGCTGACGGCTGGTATTCGTTCCTACTCCGCTTGGGGCCAACTGCCATTGCAGGCATTTGCAGGCGTTTTCGGAGCCAGGGGCCATTCGCGACTTCAAGGGACTACCATGTTATGCTTTTAGATGAAGTTTCTATCGCTAAAGGGGAGAGATCGAGAAGGACACCAGGTGTGTAGTAAATGATGTGTACATAGGGATGGCATTCGGCAAAATCTCAACCTCATGATCTTTGAACCACCTTTGGCGTTGATCTTCGTTTGTCATGGGTCCACATATGCGCATGCAGTGCAATAACATTCCAGATGGAAAAACAAAACAGGATTGCACTTTTTCCCTTGGTGCAGGGTGGACGCTCTAGGTACTTATTGACCCACATGAATCGACAGCCAAGCATCCGCTCGAACGTCCCAGACACTCTGGCCATTGAAAATCTTGTTTAAATTGGCCGACCTACCTATATGCGCATGCCTTAGGAACCGGATCAGGTTCAAACTGATCGTCACTTGCTTAATGCATAGTAATATGCCCATATCGGGGGCGAGGCTGGGGTTGGTGTTCGCCAAAAGTTCTGTCCCACACGCGTGGGGTTTCAGTGACGTCTCGGCTCCACCTCCTCATCACCACCGTGACTTTCTTCTTTACTTACACAGGCTTCCACAGTGACAGGTAGGAAAATTCTAGCGTCCAGAGTCAGTTGACGTTGGCGGATGCCCTTCATGTTACAGGATGGACGTGTGAAGGGTGACACGTCGATGACACCACTGGGCATGGCCATGACATGAAAGACAGGCGCGTTGCTGTCGTCGTAGATAGTGCGATGACTGCGAAGTCAAGTAAAAAAGCTTAGAGGACTCATTATCACGGAACGACGACCAAATGGTTCTCGAGTGCTGTTCTCAGCGTCACGTACAGAGTTCATTCCACCACGGTTCCGGAGCAGAGAGTTGCCCCAGCGTCCTTTCCGTTTAGCCGTCTCCGCATTCGGCCCTGTCCCAAAGAGCGGTCCTTTGTCAAATTTGAACGGGTAGGAGGTGCACCGAACATGGTGTCGCACTGTCGCCAAAGCATGGTCTGCCACACCCCAGACTACAGCTACGCCTTGGCAGGCAGTCGGATCTTGAGGCTCCGCCATCCTCAGGCTCTTGAATACGCCTCAGACAGCAAGGCAAAACTGTCAAGCAAATCTTGGCGGCCATGTCGTTGCACATCGGCGCTCTTGGCAGCTGCGGGAGCATACTTCGCCGGTAGCAAGTGACAATCACGCTACGTGTGTCACACAACAACCGCACAGGGGATCAGGCACGCCACAGATGAACGTTTGCTAGGGCATTACCAAGAAAATCTGCAATGGCGGAAAATGGATAAAAGGTACGGCATGGTCGCGTAGACAAAGAATCATCCTCATCCCACATTCACTCCAAGCCTTCAGCCTTGCTTTTCTTCCTTCCTTTAATACCTTTCCATTCTTTAGCGACTTTGATAGTCTGCCAGCAATCACTCTCTTTGCCATTTTAACAAGATACGTCTGTGACGTTTAATCATCTACAAACTTTAATCCCCGCAACTTTAAAGTCAAGTCTATTCCAGTCTTTACATTTACTATCACCATGTCTTTCAAGGCTATTGTTACCTTTGTCCTCGCTGCCGGCTTCGTTGCCGCAAAGCCCATCAGCCAGCAGTCTGGCCTCAGCCTCGACAGGCGCCAGATTGATGTCAGCTCCGTCATCAACGGCTTCAACCGCAACGATGGAGCCTTCAACTTCATCGATGGCTTCAACAACTTCAACAAGCAGCAAAAGGTCATTCAGATCCAGCAGCAGAAGATCCAGGTCGTTGAAGACCGCTTCCGCCAGCAAATTGTCCAGCAGATTCAACAGGTTCTCATCATCGACCAGGTCAACAACGGATTCAACAACGATCTGAACAACCTCTTCCGCAAGAGCAACTTCCAGAACCAGTTCCGTGACCGCAGGACCGATGTCATCATTGTTCAGGAGATTGTCGTTGTCATCGATGATGGCCGTGGCGGCCGTCGCGACCAGAGCTTCTTTGCTCAGAACGTCGTTGTTGCCAACCGCGGTGGCCGCGACAGGCAGAGCGTCATGATCTTCGACTCCCGCAAGCTCATTGCCAGTGACATTCTCCGCGACGACGCCTTTGGTAGGATCGGACGTTTCAATGGCATTGCTGGTGCCACTGGTCCCATCGACGGAGCCCTTCCCCTCAAGACCAAGGGCTTCCAGATCTTCGATGAGCGACCCCGCCACGCCAACATTGTCGAGGACCCTGCTGCAATTCTCGGCAGCATCTGGCAGGGTGCAGTTGAGGACCTTCAGCGTAACAACGAGGATGAGAACGATAATAAGCTTAATGAGTTGCTTGCTGCCCAGGAGCTTGAGGAGCTCCTGAAGCAACAAGGTAACAACAACAACGACGATGCGCAGCGCAAGGCTGAAGAGGAGCAGAAGAAGGCTGAGGAGGCTGCCAAGCAGGCTGAAGAGCAGAAGAAGCAGGACGAGGCTCAGAAGGCGGCTGATGAGCAGAAGAAGCAGCAAGAGGAAGCTCAGAAGCAAGCCGATGAGCAGAAGAAGGCTGATGAGGCTGCCAAGCAGGCTGAGGAGCAGAAGAAGCAGGATGAGGCTCAGAAGGCGGCCGACGAGGCCCAGAAGGCGGCTGATGAGCAGAAGAAGCAGCAAGAGGAGGCTGCTAAGCAGGCTGAGGAGCAGAAGAAGGCTGAAGAGGCCAAGGCTTCCGCTTGAACGATTTCTTTCTCTCTATGAAGCAACCTTTTCTTACGAAGTAGTTAGTGCACTGGTTTGCAGCGACGGACAAAAAAGGTACACGGATGATCCATTTGGGAGTGGCATCAATGGGAAATGGGATGTGGCCTATCACTCTTATACAGTTATTGAATATACCCTACATGAGGCTCTTAAACAACTTTCGTCTTCAACATTTTGCAGTGTGATTCTCATTTTCGTATTTTCAGCAGCTTGTACCATTTTCGCAATTTGCAAAATCAGAATATCTCTTCTTGTCTAATCTAATCATCAGGAAGACCAGCCAGGGCATATGCCGTGTCGGACAATGCCGTATGCGACTGTCAGGCACGTCAAAAGAGCTTAAAGCTGTATTCACCTGCCCTTTTGATCTGTAACTTCAATCGTCTCAATCTATGTTGGCTATTATGGTCTCCGTATGCAATACTAGACCTGGTTGAAACATAACAGCTTACTGGCACTAGTCCGTGCTTAAATTGCACCACAACCACGGCAACAGTCTATCCGGTCGAGCAAAGTCATATATCTTGAACGATTGAAGCGGATGGCTATGGTTGCTCGTACGCTCGTACCAGGCGTGACTTGTCAAAGTTAAATGCTCCCATTGTACAATAACTCTGACGTGTCGATGAGGCCCACGCCGGACTGTCTTGAGAGTCAGGCACCCTGCTTCAGGGAGTCATACGGATACACGCTGTTCATTGGCGTATCCAGAGTCGAAGTGTGCTTATTGAGCCACGATTTGATGGTGGGCAGACATCTCACGACCGTCCGGGTACTCGCACCGAGTTGCACTAGTCCTATCGAGGAATGACGTGCCAAGCAGTGACGTAACCATGATTGGCGGGGATGCTGTGACTTGACCGGAAACTTGCAGCAGGTGCCCAGAAGCTTCTACGTGCAGGGTGGAATGCACGCCTAGCTTCGAGACATGACGAGAAATCACTCCACCACACTGGTTGTTTCCTGGTACTTCGCCCTCCTTTACGTCCAAATTATATAAATCTCGCCTGGGTCTTGTCCTACCCAGCTTTTTCTGATTCTGCAGAGATACCCATCAATCAAAAGTGTACATACACCTAGTACAAGACCTGATAGCAGGTTCACAACGCACAATTTTCATATTGGCTTCAAGCCATAAATAAGGCTACAGTCACTAATCAAAATGACTTCATTCGACGCCTATACCGACCGAGCTGCAAAGGCCCTGGCAGACAGCTTCGACCTCGCCAAGGGCTATGCACACTCACAACTCACACCTCTACACCTCGCGGTGTCGTTGATAGATCCACCTAAGGACCTTGCAAACACAGTCGACGTACCCCCACCACCGCTATTCAAGCAGGTCCTCGAACGCGCAAATGGCGATCCACAAGCCTTCGAACGCAACCTCAAGAAGGCAATGGTCCGGTTACCAAGTCAAGATCCCCCGCCAGAGCGCACATCACCCTCACCAGCTATGGCAAAGGTACTGCGCTCTGCGGAGGAGTTGAGCAAGACACAAAAGGATAGCTTCATTGCCGTCGACCATCTCATCAT
The DNA here is from genome assembly GCF_000523455.1 of Bipolaris oryzae ATCC 44560. Taxonomy (NCBI): domain Eukaryota; kingdom Fungi; phylum Ascomycota; class Dothideomycetes; order Pleosporales; family Pleosporaceae; genus Bipolaris; species Bipolaris oryzae. The sequence goes on along the minus strand of NW_006911338.1, from coordinate 107,306 downwards.
GTCGCTCTGTCAGGATTCCCAAATACAACGAATCCTCGCCGAATCAAACGTACCCAACACAAAGCAGATCGACAATGCTATCCAAGCACTTCGAGGAACAAAGCGGGTGGACTCGAAGACGGCAGACGCCGAAGAGGAGAACGAGAACCTCAAGAAATTCACCATCGACATGACTGCCATGGCACGAGAGGGCAAGATCGATCCTGTCATTGGTCGTGAAGACGAAACACGACGAGTCATTCGTATCCTGACTAGGCGAACCAAGAACAACCCTGTTCTCATTGGTGAGCCTGGTGTTGGTAAGACTACAGTCGTTGAGGGTCTTGCCCGGCGAATTGTCGATGCAGATGTACCAGCAAACCTGGCAGCATGCAAGCTGCTTTCACTCGACGTCGGTGCTCTAGTTGCTGGAAGCAAGTACCGCGGAGAGTTTGAAGACCGTATGAAGGGAGTGTTGAAGGAGATTGAAGAGTCCAAGGAGATGATAGTGTTGTTCGTCGACGAAATCCATCTCCTCATGGGCGCTGGATCTTCTGGTGAGGGTGGTATGGATGCTGCCAACTTGCTGAAGCCCATGCTGGCTCGTGGACAGCTTCACTGCATTGGTGCAACCACCTTGGGCGAATACCGCAAGTACATTGAGAAGGACGCTGCATTCGAACGTCGATTCCAGCAAGTCCTCGTCAAGGAACCTTCAATCCCTGAAACCATCTCCATTCTTCGAGGACTGAAGGAGCGATACGAGACGCACCACGGTGTCACCATTATGGATGGTGCCATCGTTGCAGCTGCTACCCTCGCCGCCCGCTACCTCACCCAACGGCGACTGCCGGATTCTGCCGTCGATCTGATCGATGAGGCAGCGGCAGCTGTCCGTGTCACCCGAGAGTCACAACCCGAAGCTCTGGATAACCTCGAGCGACGCCACAGACAACTCCAGATTGAGATTCATGCCCTCTCCCGAGAGAAGGATGAAGCCTCACAAACGCGCCTAAAGGAGGCCAAAGCTGAGGCTGCCAACATCGAGGAAGAGCTGAGGCCACTTCGTGAGATGTACGAACGCGAAAAGGGCCGCAGCAAGGAGATCCAGGATCAGAAGCTCAAGCTCGAGGGTCTCAAGACCAAGCTCGCCGAGGCTGAGCGTATGCGCGACATCCAGACTGCCTCCGATCTCAAGTACTACGCCATTCCCGATGTCGAGCAGCGCATCAGCGAACTTGAGCGTGAAAAGGCCCGCGCAGATGCTGAGATGTACTCCCACCAGGCAAGTGGAGGTGGTGAGTCTCTCCTGAGTGATGCCGTTGGCCCAGACCAGATCAACGAGATTGTCGCTCGCTGGACCGGAATCCCAGTTACTCGTCTCAAGACCACAGAGAAGGACAAGCTGCTCAACATGGAGCGCCACCTACAACAAGTCGTTGTCGGTCAGAAGGAGGCTGTCACATCTGTCTCCAATGCCATCCGACTTCAGCGCTCTGGTCTTGCCAACCCCAATCAACCACCAAGCTTCCTCTTCTGTGGTCCCTCTGGTACCGGAAAGACTTTACTCACCAAGGCTCTTGCAGAGTTCCTGTTTGACGATCCAAAGGCCATGATCCGATTCGACATGTCAGAGTATCAGGAGCGACACTCTCTCAGCAGGATGATTGGTGCACCACCCGGCTACGTCGGTCACGATGCAGGAGGCCAGCTTACCGAATCCCTCCGTCGGAAGCCGTTCTCCATTCTGCTCTTTGACGAAGTCGAGAAGGCCGCTAAGGAAGTTCTTACCGTTCTCCTGCAACTCATGGACGACGGTCGCATCACCGATGGTCAAGGCAGAATCGTTGACGCAAAGAACTGCATTGTCGTCATGACCTCCAACTTGGGTGCTGAGCACTTGTCGCGCCCCAACGCACCCGACGGCAAGATCGACCCCACCACCAAGGAAATGGTCATGAATGCACTCCGCAACTGGTTCCTGCCCGAGTTCCTCAACCGTATCTCGTCCATTGTCATCTTCAACCGCCTCACGAAGCGCGAGATCCGCAGCATCGTTGACGTCAGAATGGACGAGATCCAGAAGCGACTCAACCAGAACGGAAGGAACGTGCGCATCGAAATGACACCCGAGGTGCGCGACTACCTTGGTTCGGCCGGTTACTCGCCAGCATACGGTGCCAGACCACTGGCCCGTCTCATCGAGAAGGAAGTGCTCAACCGCCTTGCTGTCCTCATCCTCCGCGGCTCCATCAAGGATGGTGAGACAGCGAGGGTCGTGCTCGATGAGGGTCATGTTGCCGTCCTGCCAAACCATACGGACAGCGAAGATGACTCGGAGATGTACGATGAGTCTGACGCTGTTCATGAGCTGGACGATGATGATGCTGGCATGGATCTGTATGACTAGAGGAATGACAAGGAAGCATCTGGGATGTAAAATGGTGATGAAAGACTTTGTGTTTGAGCACTGGCGTTATTCTTTTCGCTGGAGGGGTTTTTTCCCCTAATTACTTGGGAAGGCTGATTGATGTCCATGATTTAAAGAAGGCATCATCACAATGGGTTTTTATGAATTACGAATGATGGATTGATTGGTTTGCAGAAGGTGCTTTTGATAGGCATTCTAGGTTTTAGCAGCATACTTGAGCATAGTAGTCTTGTATATAGTTAATGAGATAAAAAATCATGTCGAAAGACTCTATCTGCCATTGTGTCCAGTGTGGCAATTCATTGACTTGACTCGACTTTGAAAAAAGTACAAACTCAGTCAATACTTGTCAAGCATTCATTTGTTCATGATGTTCACTCAATACATAAAACAATAATCACACCAATGATACAACCACCCAGAAAGAGTCATTTGAATTCATCAACTTTTTTGTCATTTCTTCGTTGAACGCTCCCATGATGGACCACTTAGCCAAATACATGTGAGTTATGCTTGTCTAAGCCCGGGTATATTGCATCCCACTGCCACCACATTCTCGAAACATCCTAGTAGAAGAAACCCAGAATCTTGCCGGCAACGTGCTTCCTGCGGGCCTCCTCGTGGTCCATGATACCGGCAGAGGTGGTCAGGACGATGAAACCGAATTGACGAGAGGGAAGTAGCTTGACGACCCACTTCTCCATGTCGCGGAGCTGGACGTTGTAGCGGGGGGAGATGACACCGGTCTTGTTGATGCGGCCGATGAGCTGGATGACGATCTTGCCGTTGCGGTGGTCGTCGACCTCCTCGAACTCGCCAATGTAGCCTGAAGAAAAAAAAAGTCAGTGTATGTTGCGGCGAAATAAACATCAGACGTCATGAAAGGGTTCCGAAGACGTGTAAGTCCTCCGCAGTTCAATATATCGGACACTTAAAGGTCAATGATCGTGGGAAATCGAGATCATTAACTAGTTATCAGCCCGAAAGAGGGGGAAGGGAAGGGAAAGGGATGTGGATGCGCGCCTTTGTCGTCGTTCGGAATAAGGAGATCGAGACGTCTGTAAACCAAAAAAAGTGTACGTACCGTGCTTCTGCATGACGCGGAGGAACTTGACAATGACCTTGGAGGAAGGACGGATCAGGACTTGGCGCTTGCCAGCCTTCTCGGCGTTGTTGATGGCGTTGAGCGCATCGTTAAGGACGGAGGTCTTGACCATTTTGGCGGCGTGTGGAGATTCTCGGTGGCGGCGGAAGGCGACTGAGGTATCTACGCGCAGAAAATTGTGGTTAGCCTCCAGATGCCAGAGCGTGGAGAGTGCCCTCAGACTGCAAGCATGAGGGTTCTTCAGCTCTTGTCGCAGAGGAGAAGCAGTGTCGCCGTCATCCTTGCGGTCGACAGCGATTGCATCCCCAGGCTCTGAAGGGCACTCGGGTTGACAAAAGACATACCTCGGCTGGGTGCGGGTGGTGAGCGGTTGAGGAGAGTCGGTGAGTATAGCAAAAGTTCGAGTTTGACGGGGAAATTGGTGTGGTGGACCGTGCGCTCGCTAACTGGACGGTGCGTGGCTTGGCAGGACCGACTGGACCCTTGCACGCTCGACTGGGGAACCGGCCTCTTTACCTACACCCATGGTTCAACGCTCACTGCACGCGACCATTGCATAGAAGCTTAGCAAAGGGGCCGGTGTATTCGTGTTTAGACACTCAATTTATACATGTAAAGAAAGATTCAATTTGACCGACATACCACCCATGTCGCGCCTTCACGTGCCAACGCGACGTCTAACCGCTTTAGTCATGACGTAGCACGTCTTCCTTTGCCCCCCAGTGTAGTGTATCTGTATTACGAATCTTGTGTCTAGCACTTCACATCTTCATCAGATACCTATTCTCCTGTTACCGCCATGTCTGAAGCATGCTGTACATGCGCTACGCTCCTTACGTCGATACCACCCACATACGATGAGAAGACAGAGAAACCCTCGCAGTTCGAGCGTAGACTTGACTGCTGCGGCCGCGCCATATGTGCCCGATGTTTAACAGACAACCCTAGATTCCAAAACTACTGTCCATTCTGCCAGATAGCGACGGGACCATCAGCATTGCCTCCGCAAGGTCTACGCGATCCTCCTACATATTCGCCACCAGACGAGCAGCAACTGGTGGATGACGAGTTACCACCTTACTCCGCACGTAATTCGTTGCAAGCGCCATCTGAGAAGTCAAAGGCAAAAGGCGAGGATGCGCCGGATGTGTTGCATTTCGTAGACCAGAATAACGACTCGGTACGGTCTTTATCTCTTCGATACGGTGTTCCGGCCGATGCCCTCCGCCGAACAAACAACCTGTTTGCCGACCACTTGCTAGCCGCGCGCAGAACGATTCTTATACCCGGCGAGTATTACAAGGGTGGGGTCAGTCTTAGTCCGCGGCCGCTCGAGGGCGAGGAAGAGGAAATTAAGAAGACGAAGTTGAGAAAGTTTATGGTTAAGTGCAAGGTGGCAGAGTAAGTCGGTTTATGCTGTATCTTGTGGTAGTGAGGGATGTATGCTGACTTAGGTGATTAGATATGATGTTGCCCTTCTTTATCTCGAACAAGCAAATTACAACCTTGAACAAGCGATAACTGCATTCAAGGCTGATGAGGAGTGGGAGAAGGGACATTCTTTAGAGGCAGCCAAGAAGGGCAAGTCCAAGGCCTCACAAAGTCTGGGTCGTAAGAAATGGGGGTTCGGAGGGCTTACTGGCCAAGCTTCGTAGCACATGAGCCACTACCGTTCTGGTCGATGTATGTTATACGAATAGACAGTCTGTGCGTTGATACTTCATGTCTCGCTCTACTTTACCATGTACAGACAAAGCTTTTCAACACATCCCCATCCAAACTAAACATACCCGCCCTGAAACTCCTCACTGTTTTGGTATGAGGGGTGAAGGTTGTGAACGATAAAGACCCCACCCGTTTATTGCCAATGGGCCCCATCATACCGCGCGTCTTGCAAGCACCGTGGCTTACCGTTGGCTGCACGGCAAAGCGAACTACGGGTAGTAAGAAAAACACCTAGCCCTCGAGCTGGGGGCTAGCCAACTCCGTAACACTACACCGTCAAAGCCATCGAATAACAGCCCTCGAGCAACCCCCCAAAATGCACGTAGGCATCAAGCTGTGAAACGCCAACTGCACAACAAGGCGCTTCGTAGGCCAAAAAACCCTCAGGGACTCGCACCATGTGTGCATGTGGCAGACTGGGGGGCTGCTTCGGGCAAAGTGTCGGCGCTTACACAGTTCACTGCACTGTTAGAAAAGCGTATTCTTGCACGCTGATTGGCTGGCAAATCTCATGGACATGGGCACACCAAAATAAGCTGCAGTAAGTAAACCAACCCCAACGAAGGAAGGCGAGTTATGAGGCATGGTAAAAGTAAAATGTACCGCATGCAGTAAGACTGCAAGTAGTGGGGATGTGCAAAAGAGACTAAATACTGCTATTCTGGGCAAAGACTGCATGGGTTACGCGCTGCGAGTGGTAGCGCTGGGACCACCACACTTTTGCAGGTATTCGTAGCGCTACTATGGCAGACACGACTGGGTGGTTGCAGCGGCAAGGCAGATTGAGCCAATGTCGTTTTTCCTGCCTGCTTCTCGTTCTTCTATTTCGAGGTTGCGCAAGTAAGTAGGTTGGGAGTGGGGAGGCTGCAAGGGGCGGGTAACGGCAAAGGGTGTTCTGTGGGCTTGAAACCGCAATTGCGACCAAGTCGTTTTAAAGGCATGTTGGCCACCCGTCTTGGTTGCTTACTTTTCTGTTGTCTATCTAGCTCAGGCAGTAAGGTTTTTCCTCTTGGACGACGGCCTCAGGAACGAATATATCTGGCTCTTTTCTCGTTCGAGTGTTTTGTTTCTTCGTCACTGTCGTTGACCCCTCTTTTATTTTATACACGGACGACAAAGAATAGGTGATCCTGGTTGACACCCAGTTCGGACGATACAATCTTTATATCCTTGTTGTTTTGTTTCATTCACCTTTTCTCGATTACGAGTAATACCATCAGACCGGAACCTGAGAGAACACGATCGTCAAGATGAAGATCAACCCCGCTCCTTTCCACATGGCCCAAGCCATCATCACTGGCCTTGTTGTTGTCCTCAGCATCGCTATCCTCGGTACTTCGGCGCACACTCTCCGTGTCTTCAACGAGCAACACCTGTCCAACCCATGGTGGGCACCCATGTGGCCCCAGCACTTTGATGTGCAAGGAACCAAGGCACTTGTCGCTTCTTCCGTCGTCACGTTGGTCCTCTGCGGCGCTTTCTTGATCGCATCGTTCATTCCCAAAGTACGTATAGTTCTGTGGTGGGGCTTTAGTGAAGTCATGTGGACTAACATGTGACAGTTGGCACTTCGTCAGAAATACACTCTCCGGGCTCTTCTTTCCTTGGCCACACTACTCCCTACTCTTCTTCTTACGCTCATTACTGTTGTCTGGGCACACATTCTTAACGGAAACGCACCCGACGTCGATACCATTCAGACATGGACATGCAAGATGCAAAGCTCGCGGCCACTGGAGCAAAACCTACCTGAGGGCATTGCTATGCCGCCTGGCATGGGCAACGGCGACTTCAAGTCGCTTTGTCAATCGAGCAAGTTTGCGCTCTGGGGAACCCTTGTCGTCTTCCTGCTGGTTGGTGCTAGCACTGGTGTTACAATGGTTACTTGGATAGCGGACAAGTGGGCTGCCAGGCAGCACAGGAAGGAGGTGGAGATGGGCAACATCCCGGCCAATCTGCCTTAAGAGTGGGGGCAGTGTGTTGCATCTTCGTTGAGATGAAGGCTTGCCTAAGGGCTGGTTGGGCTAGGTTCGGAGGCGAGTCAATTGTTTAGTATATCCCGGGGGTTGTCCTCAAAGGCGAGAAGACATGTACTTGTATCTACTGTCAGGCGTACTGGTGTTTTCGGCGGAACAAGGCCTCCCGTCGGCGGGTCATGGGATGTTATATTTCTTTCGCGATTGTACGATTTGAATAAATGAAACAAGTCCCAAGCGGCCAAGCACCAATGCCTCGTTCCTGGGATGTCTGGATGGTGTGAGGGCGCCGGTCGAGATTGGTGATTAGTCCCGTTCAAAGGCGATGAGGGCTAGTTGCGCACGACCGATCCATGGGCTTGTAGGGTATCATGGGAAGGTGGTAGCGAGGTACGTTGACGTAGTCGCAATTCCATTGTCTCTCAAGATACGTGTCGGCAGTGTCGGAGCGCCATAACGCTTGCTGCGAAGTCATGGCATCTGATGGGCGCTAGCAGGGATTGCAGGTGTTTGTCGCTAAGCAGAAGCAACTGCAAAGCCGGCGGGAAAAAAATGTCTTTTGGATGGGCTAAGATGCGCCGTCTCGAGACACAGGCAGAGTCTCAGCAGTTTCAGCGGCGGAGAGGAATCTGTGGTAAGAGTCTCAGTGCGTGTAGGTAGATAGAAGCGGCCCGCACTCGCCCTCGCCCTCGCCCTCGCCCTCGCCCTTCACCCTCGCGCGTCGGACGCGGCGCGCGTGGCTTCATGTTAGCCCGCCTCCCGCAGTGGATCCCGTGAATAAGCTGGTCAGCGATCACCCTCCTGTCCCCATTCCCCATTGCCCTTAGTCTGTCGCGTCATCTCAGCGGCCGCCATCCGCCTCGCTCGTCCCCCATACTACCTGCCATAGCCAGCTCCAAACTATCTTTTGCGCCTGTGCCCTTCAATCTTGTGCTCCCCCAGGCCTGTCGGACCATCCAACCTTTTCTATCCGCCGTTCTTCGACGAGCCGAGCAGCCGATCAGATCGATCCGCCCCCCGGCACAGGGCTCGAGCGTGCATTCAAGCGGCATCAGAAAGATCACCCCTCTCCACTGCGGCAGCGAGGCTGCATAACTGTCTGGACTGCCCCGGCCCGCGCCCTCTTCCTCCTCCTCTGCCTCTGCCTCTGCAATCGCTATGCACCATTGCTCTACACCACCCACGCTCGCTCAACAGCACCCCTGCAAGAAACAGTTCCAGCCTAGCATCGCGACCTATTTCGAGGTGCGGGACGGCTTGCACCACTGCGACCATCTGCCGGGCCTAGAGCCAATTACCCGCCTGCGACACCAAAACACACGGCCAATTGCCCACCCCCGAGACCACCTTGCCTCCAACGCCCCTCCCCACGTCCAAGCAGACTTGCTGAGCGTGGGCATGCGAGTACGCAAGAGCGTGCCCGAAGGCTACAAGACGCACAAGATGCTCTCCTCACCCTCGGACCGCTTCGCTAGGGCGAGGCCTCGCCTGGACATCAAGCCCCCGCCAGAGGCCGTGCCCGACCACTACCAACACCAGCGCGAGCTGCTGCCCTTCTGTGGCCTACACAACATTGGCGGCTTCGCCGAACAACCCACCACCAACCCTCACCTCTACACGACATCTCCAAACCGCCAGAGACCCACCATTGCTTTTCCACTCACCGCCGACGCCTTCACCCAACCCTTCCCAGACCAATCTTCCGCAGACAGCGGCTACGACTCCACCACATCGCCCTCCTCGCAACGTCTGCACAACCCCTCAAAACGCTCCTGGCACGACGAAGACGAGGTAAGGCCACTCAATACAAATTTCCTCTTCAATGGTCGCTCCTCATCATCAAGAGGCGGCAACCTGGCCGTTGAGTTCGACGACGTCCCTGTCAGCCCATTAAGTGAGACACCCACCCACGGCATAAATTCATTACCGCCCGTACGACAGTTTGCGCAGCCCAGATCCAGACGGACCACAAGGCGGACCATTAGCGACGACGACATCGACATGGATTTTGAAAACGCCGCGCGAATCGAGGGTCGCGTGGGCGCAGGCAGTAACAGTGATTTTGAAGAAGCTGACTTTCTGGGCGATGAAGAGGTACACATGAGTGGTGTCTGATCTCTATTTTCTGCCTCTTAACCAAAATCTTTTCTCACGGCCTCTTTTTGCTTTTTCTTTGGGGGGGGGAGGGTGCAGCTTTTTTCTTTCCTTCGGTTTGCAAATCATGGCATATGGCGCTACACGGTGAACTTATTACGAAAGATGATATGTCGTTCATGTCGGCGCGTATACCCGGGATGTCGTTTTTTTGGGGATTTCTTTTTTATCTTTCTTCCTTGCTTTCTAGACCTGGTCTTCTTCTTCTTCTTCTTCTTCTTCTTCTTCTTCTTCTTCTTCTCCTCTTCCTATTTTGTTCTTTGGTCTCCAAGTTGTATACTGCATGACCTGATAAAGTAATCTAGTGTATGTATGTGTTGAATTAAAAACGATCAAATAGTCTCTTTGCTTGCCCTATCACTACTCTGATCGCAAGGCTGTCGTGCTGGATTCGCGTCATCTGACTTCCTTCCTCTCTGTTACCCTGTTTTTGCGTTCATTACGTAAGTGTGTGTGTGTGTGTTGCTGTATGCCGTGCCTGCCTCCTGTAGCCCTGATTATGTCACGTACACGTGCATTGTTTGTGTTCCCGTCACCTGAAGAAATCATTGGGATCACTGTCTTCTTTTCCCATGTTCAGACGTCCCTGCTAACGATTGCCTTTCCTTTTGTATCGGCTAGGAAGAGCTGTTGAAGTCTTCACTCCAGGAGCCGTACCTGCTACAAGAAGACTGCGTGTGACAATTACACCCCAGGGATTGAAATTCGAAACTACTAAGACCGATACTTTTCCTGTTGTGGAGGGTAGTGTAGTTTAAAATACTCCACATACCATGAATGCCTATGAATCTGGCTAAGCTGCCTGACCCTGCTGTCCATTGATGTAAATAGTCTGGCTGGAGCAGCCAGCTCGGCCAGATCGGTGGGCATCTGGTGCAGCTTGTTTGACGTTTTCGCCCCTTTCAGGTTTGTCGTGAGTTGCACCCTACATGTGATGTTTTGGAACGATATCATTGTGTATTTAGACTATCTAATTCTCGTGAACAGATATAAACACAACTAGAGTAGTGAGAGTTCATCTCCTACCTTATATAGTACTAAAGGTCTTTACTTCACTACTATTAGACTTTCATTACTGCAATGGTTAGTTTTAGATACCGAACCTTAGAATGTACGTAATCTTCACCCGTAGAAGGCTCTTTCCTAAACAGATATTGAATTTCACTTTCACTTCTATTTACACATAACTGACGAGACCAAAGATTTACTTCAGAACCTATCAAAGTTGTCGTTGGAACCTCCAAGACGACCTATTTCGTGAATGAGGCGCGACTTCGTGCGAGTTCCGACTTCTTCTCCAAAGTGTTTGACGGGCACTGGAAAGAGAGCACAGCGAGGACCGTCACGTTACCCGAGATTATGCCAACGGCTTTCAGTATCTACGACAAATGGCCCTATACTGGCTACTTCTATACGACAGGGTCAAATTGCCTAATCTACGACGAATGGCTTGATGAATATCGTAAAGAAGAGTATATCACGTTCGGCGAATGCTACCAGCTAGCCGACTACCTCCAGGCCACAGACTTTAAAGACGCATGCATCGATTCCTTGATCCACAAGACGCTGTTCGATAAGGAGATTCCATATGGTATCGCAACCAACATGTATCCCCACACTCTTGAATCTCGCCCCATCGTCAATTCGCCATTCACCGCGCCCTCAAATTTTGGCCAAACAAAGCCTTTGAGTTCTTCGATGAACAGAGATTTCCCCAGGAGTTCCAAAACGACTTGATACTTGCGTTGGGGTTGAATTTACGGGATGGCCTCAAACGCGCTTCTGCAAAGGAATACTTTGAAAATATTGACCCTTGCAAATACCACGAGCACACTACGAACAATAAACCTTGCTACAAGACAAGGTACCCGCATCGCTCCTGAGCACGTTTACAGGTGCTGTAAGTGACACACACGCACATACATACCCATGCTCCTTGACCGAACTGACGTTCCGACACATAGGCCAAGACCATCCGAGTTTGAACCGACCAGCAAAGACAAAGATGACTGAAACATTTGGGTTGGTAGAGTGAGGTTGTATACACGGAATATTCAAAGAGACGGATACATATCCTGGTCCATAGTATGGTCTCTCTTCACACTAGAGCTTATCGGAACTACATTTCATGGGAGATTTCTTTGCTCTCGTACCTTAGATAACCAAATCTTTGTTTTATAGAACACAGTGCTCTAGAGCAACCACCACCCTTTCCACCCCTTGCAGAAGAACTCGAATGATACGATACTCTATATTTGATAAACACCTCATCATTACCGCCTCATATTCTTTATCTTCCGATCCCGATGCTTTGAAAGGAAAAAAAACGCCAACGCTATGCATACGTGCGTATAGCAAATACACACTCCCGCCTCTCCCTACCCATCAAGTGAACCAAAAAAAAAAGAATCTACGACGTCGACTTGGTAAGCAGGAACCCCACATTACACTCCGGCTGCTTCAAGACATCAAGGAAAACATCATCGTCCACCGCAACTGCCAAATCATCCACTACCTCATCGTCCGCACTTCCCTCGTCAGCGCTCTTATCCATGCCCTTAAGAACCTTGGTATCAATATGCCGATACTCCATCAACATCCTTAACTTTGGCTGCTTCGCCGCGCGCCTCGCCTTAATCTTGGCCTCCTGCTCCTCGATATTAACCTCGCTAGCTTTCCTCAGCATCGGGTACTCCTCTTCTTCCACTTCGTCCTCTTCAGACTCTCCATTGTCAGGATCGGGTGTACCTTCGAGCTTGCCCCGACACTCACACGTGCAGCCGAGTAAATCGTGAGTCTGGCACCCTTCGCGCTCGTCTAGACGAAATAAATCGCGGAGTTCCTCTTGGGAAAAGGAGGATGCGGAGGCTTTGTTGTCGACGACTGCGTTAGCGAGACCCATTTTCATGACTTGGCGTTGGTAGATTTTCTCGTCGAGACCACCCTGTACGAGGAAGCGGTAGACCTTGCAGGGCAGCTTCTGGCCGTCGCGGTGGATGCGCGCCATGGCTTGTAGATCAGTGGCAGGGTTCCAGTCGATGTCGAAGAGGACGATGCGCGAGGCGCCGATAAGGTTGAGGCCCACGCCGCCAGATTTGGCTGAGAGGAGGAAGGCGAAAGAGGTTGTTTTGGGGGTTTTGTTGAATTTCTCGACAAGGGACTGGCGCTTGGAGGCTGGCGTGCTGCCGTCGAGGCGGAGGAAGGTATAAGAGAGGGAGACGAGGAGGCGCTCGATCATGTCTAGTGTTGTTGTGTAGTTTGAGACTATGACGATTTTTTCTTCGGTCGTCGTGTAGATAGAATGGACAAGGCTGTCGAGCAATCGCAACTTTGCACTTGAGGCGCTGGACTTGAGGATCTTGCTGGGGATGAGTGGGATGATGGATTGCAGCATCTCAGATGGCGTGTCATCATTGTCCTTGGACGATTTGAGTAATGAAGGGCTGTTGCAGACTTTCTTCAGCACGTTGATGAGCTGCAGCGCAATGTCCGTACTACCCAGGGCAAGTCTAAAGGTTGGTGAGTCCAGAATAGCGCGGTAGGTCTCCGCTTGTCCTTTGGTCGGCCTACAAAAGACAATGTGCTCAGTTTTCGGCGGTAGGTATTTCGAAAGGACTTCTGCTGTCCGCCGGATCATGAACTGACTAGTCAGAGATACAAGCTCCTTCCAGCGTGCCTCGCCCTTTTCAAGCTCTACTTCGCTTGCGTCCGGCTGACGACTACGCATAATTGGCAGTTCGAACGACCGCTTGAAGGCGGCTCGTTGTCCGAGGAGTCCAGGGTTGACGAAATCGATGGCAGTATAGAACTCGCCAAGATCGTTCTGCAATGGGGTACCGGACAGGATGATACGCCTCTCCGTGTTCAGAGACTGGATAGCAAGCATAGCTTTGTTGTTAGCCGTCTTTAACCTATGACCCTCGTCGGCAATGACAATGTCGACACCACTGCCTTTCTTCAACTCTTCTTGAACGATACGAAGCATCTCGTATCCGACAATCATAATGTTGTAAGACTTGCCCATGGTGAAGTTGGCAATCTTCTTGTTCTTTGCATCCAAGACGAACACACCGACTCTCTCATTTCCGAGCCACTTGCGGAACTCACGTTTCCAATTATCTACTAGACCAGCAGGACAGACAATTAGGGCTTTCTTGATAACAGGAGGGGAATCATGTATCGGATTCTGCTTCATCAATGTCCAGAGAAGTGTGATGGTCTGCAGCGTTTTACCCAAGCCCATCTCGTCAGCCATGATGGCACCCTCACCCTCGCATCGCATACCCATAACGCATTCATACAAAAATCGTACACCCTCGCGCTGGTGGTCTCGGAGATGCTTGCTGAGGACCGGGTCGATGACCACGTCGACTATCTGCTTTCCTTTGGGACACGAATCAGGTCGTTTCATGATGAGGGCGTTGGGTGCATTTGGGTCGTGACGGGGTTGCGGAATTGACGGGTTGCGCTGCGGCATGACAGTGGTAGATAGCAACGGTGCCTTGAATTGCTGCTTGCGATGAGTTGAAGGCTTGTACTCGGGCACACTCTCCTTATCGTCGCTAGTTTCCTGTTTCCTCTTCGAATTGGGTTTCACTGATGACAGAGGCTTGTGTCCTGGCTCAGGCCGCTTTGACTGCTGTATTGGTGCAGCCGCAGCCTTGCCTAGGAACATGCGTCCTGAGAGGTAATCTGCCTTATCCATGGAATTCTCAACTTCTATTTCCCTTCCACCAATGGAAAGAGTAGATCCGGGGAGTAGTGGCCGACTGCATGCTCCCTTTCCCAGCTCTTTCCCCGTCTCGCTGTCGTTGAGCGTAGCGTATCCACCCACGACAGCAAGAACGCCGTCCCCGTCCCATGTCTTATTTTTTTTGGTCGTATGTTTTCGCCATAATACCGTATAGTAGTTCCCTTCGAGACCCGGGGGTAGGAATTGTGCTGGTGCAGGATTGTTCATAGTATTGAGCGGTTGACGGTTGCTCGCCGACAATACATTGGATCCAATTTTTCGTTTCTTGCTTGGTGGCTCGCCATTTTCGGGACGCGGGCGCGAGAGAGTGAGAGGCCGGAAAGGTTTCATGGTGAGTAGCTTCACTCACCAACTAGCATCTCTGTTTGCGAGATGGTTGTTTGGGAGGCGACAAGGGTGGAGGCGAAGTAACGATGAGCGCGACGCGCCGAACCAAAACGCGGTCTTGCGCTATCACGTGACGTACCTACATCACTCTATCCAATGAACACGATTGATCTACTCTGGAATACCCATCTCCAGGCGTACCCCTAATAGATAGTTTGAATGTTTCCGTATTTGTTATTGACTGTGCCACAACATCGCCATTCTGTCACTCTTCTTCCGTCGGCCTGTTCATATCTTGTAAGTTTGAGATTTAACTGTTGCGCGATGGCCCTCTTATTCCAAAACCTTTTTTTAGTTTTGAGATTTTCTAGAAAGAAGAGGGTGTTGGGTATAGCTATTCGGTGCGGACGCGTAGTACCAAAGTGCGGCATATCAGGTGATGCATCCTTTCCTCTATTCAATTGAGAGAACAGGGCCGAGAAGCTGATTTACGGTGGCACGAGAGCTGCGTGTACCCCGCTGAGGGGCAAATGCTCCATTCAATGTTCTCTATATCTTTTCGCTGCCTCAGTCTCATACATATATACACAGAGAAGTCCTAGCGTATATCTATTCTGCATACTGCGTAGGGGTTTCGGTAGGCTGGCCGACCTTTGAATGGCTTGGATGACGCAATTTTGTGATTGTAATTTCTTTTTATTCCAATTGTCTTTTTTACGCTACGTAGCCCAAATTTAGCTGGTCACATTCCAGTCGACGCAACAGTGCGGGCAATGCCACAAATGGTCACCCTCAGTCTTGGGCAGCATTTGAAAACTCACCCTTATAGTACTGCAATCGTTAGCTGATGCCCGTTGCTACGCATAGATCTGGAGTCAGACTTTCAAAAAGACCGCACTTACCTCGGACACATTTCTCGCCAGCTTTGGGTCCTTGAGCCTTGATTTTGTGGTCGGTATGCTCCAGTTATTGACACCCCACCACCACCTCCGTATACGCGCGCCTACACCCTGTCCACTGAACTTTGTTGATCGATTCCAATGCCTCCAGCCGTTGAGGAGGAGGGTCCATAGAACACCCTGTGCGAAGCACATTATGACCTATTTCTCATCAGCATGGGTATCTCACAAGAAATGTGATAAGCTTATGGTACCTGATCTCGCAGCGTAATCCACAGCACGCCTTTCCATCCCTCTGCGTGCTCAATGCTCTTCAAGTAACTTTGCTCGAATCGGAGATCTGGCAGTGGAGGCATTGTCTTGTTCCGCGGTACTGGATCCAACACGCTGAGAGGAATCTCGTCTTCTCCAACATCCGAGACATCGGGATCGGGGTGTTCATTGAGACGGACTGGTTGTTTCTTGGATGCGGCGGTCGATGGGTTCACGTCATGTCGCGGTGACGGATTTCGGTTGATGGATGCGCCCTGCAGCACGGAGCCGACTTCTATGGGCGCGTCTGAATCCATAGTATCTGTCGATGTCTCTAGTTGCGACGCTCTAACCTAGAAGCGAAGCAACGTGCAGGTGTTGGGTAGTGAACGTCCTGGCTTGGCGATTGACGTCGGAGGTGCCTGCGTCTAGCGCAGATGGACCCTTGGTGGCGGCGGGCGGGACCTCCAAGTTGGCGGGCGCACGGCGACACAACCAAGCCCAGCAACCCCACAAGCCAGGTCCTCGACCACTCCTACCTTCACCGCACCCTAATCCTTACCGCCAACAAGCCGCCAAAATGGGTAACCAACAGTCGGGGCTGCTCGACAACATCGCCTCGGGCTCGAATTGTACGTAGGCGGCTGAAGAGAAGACTCACCTGAAAAGGGTCTGGCTAAAGGAATGCTTGCTGACGGCACGTAGTCGACCGCGAGGAGGTAGACCGCCTAAGGAAGCGATTTATGAAGCTGGACAAGGTGCGCAATTAAAGCTGCGCCAACAAGCCATACAGCCTAGCTAACTCCTGCCCAGGACAACTCTGGAACCATTGAGCGTGACGAATTCCTGGCCCTCCCTCAGATCTCCTCGAACCCTCTCGCAACACGAATGATTGCCATCTTTGACGAAGACGGTGGCGGTGACGTCGATTTCCAAGAGTTCGTCTCTGGCCTCTCAGCCTTCAGCAGCAAAGGCAACAAGGAGGAGAAGCTACGTTTCGCATTCCGTGTATACGACATCGATCGCGATGGCTACATCAGCAACGGCGAACTCTTCATAGTACTTAAGATGATGGTCGGCAGCAACCTGAAGGACCAGCAACTGCAGCAGGTGCGTGTGCATACGAGCTCCAAGGTGATGAGCACTAGAAGCGGTACTAACAATTTGTAGATTGTTGATAAGACCATCATGGAGGCTGACCTAGACCGCGACGGCAAGATCAGCTTTGAAGAGTTTACCAAGATGGTTGAGAACACAGATGTATCCATGAGCATGACCTTGGACCAATTTTAAGCGCTATTCCCTATGATAAATACAACAACATCTCCTGATACGAAGGTTTCCTCGGCGAGGCGTTCATGGTGTTGCAGGCACACTTGGGATGGATTTGAAAGTACTCGATATCCATCGACCTAGGGGTTTGGTTCCTGAACATGAGCAGTATGCATGAGGACGCTGATATTGACAAGAGGCAGTTGTGCAGCTCACTAGATGCAATCTGCCTTCACGAGAGATACCCAAGGCGGCCATTTCTCTGTAATGCAGGAACGGCCCGATTCCGCTTCTACTCTAGCACCAAAACACCAAAGCGCCCACTTCTACCTGTGTTTACATACCATTTCACAGTCTTGAATGCAATTCTGAAACACCTTCTTGATATCCATTCTCTATTGAACCCCAGAAAGACTAAACTTGGCTAAGCAGTGAAGAAACTAATTGAAAACAGTATTCTAGCATACTCCCGTCAGCCTGTATGAAAACGGCTATGCCATCGCTAACCCTAACCACACAAAACTCCAGCACACGACTAGTCCGTACAGAATAACGTCACTGTTATTCTACCGCCAGATATTTCCGAACTTTGCCTTCATAATGAACCAGGCTCCCGGTTCCGCACGCAGACGCGCCAAGAAAGCCTCAACATCCCTTTTGATGTAGTGTAAACTCTTAAGCATACCGCCCGCACTCTCAGACATACCACCAAGCTCTTCACGAATCTGGTCTTCCACAGCAGCCCCAACACCAGAAAACATCCCATGAACTTCCCGATATGCATTCAAATCGTCGCGCGCCCTCGTCATCAGCGCGTCCAAATCCGGCGGCAAGCTCCCAATCGTAGTGAAACGCGGATCTGACAGCGTCTGAAACAAGCCCTGATAAACTTGCAGCATCTGGAGCGCACGCTTGAAAACCCGTTTCAGCGGCGTAACTTCACTTACCACTACGTTATACACGACTTCCATCTTGTTTAGCAGCGCCCCTCGATCGTTAAGCAACGTCCTAGCCGCCACATTCTCGTTCTCAAGCGCACCAATCAGATTCGTGAAGACATCACTAAACGCCTCGCTCTCGCTCTCTACCTCGCATGCATGCGAGACTAGGTCTGCTAGTCGAACTTCGCACGCTGCCAAAGCCTTCTTGTCGCGTTCGCGCAAGCGCACAAAGTTTTCGGCGGCACGCTCATTTTCCGAGCGCAGTTTGTGAATGATAAGTTTGTGCTGCTCGAGCTCGCGGTGGAGTTGCTCTTTCTGCGCTTCTAGGTGGCTGACTGCTATTTGGTCTTTTGTAGCTTGCGTTAGAGACTCCTGGTAGCGAGATGCGCGCCGCTGCGAGTCCTCGGCAAGGACTTTGTAGTACTCGATTTGGCGGTGGGCTTGCTTGAGATCGACATGCAGGATTTTGACGTATTCGGCGTAGTTGACTACTTTTTCTTCGTCTTTTTCTCGGTACAGCTCTTGTATCAGGGCGGCTTGTTCTTCGAGTGCTTTTTGTAGAGCGGTGTTATCGGCTCGCAAGTTTTCTTCTTTGTATTTAAGTTCTATAATTTTGTTGTGTAGTTCTTCGGTTTCGTCCATTGGTACGGGGGGTTCTCGGCTTTTGGGGAGACGCTGCGGCTAGGTCCTAAGTTAGTAACCGTTTTCTTCTAGGGAAATGGGCCAGAGTTTTGGGGCCTGAAGGAAGGATTGAGCATATATGACCTGGGAATTTGACATTGTTTAGACATTGTTGGTGTACGGTGAAAGTTGCCAGGTGAAGTAACCAGAGCCACTGATTTTGTAAGCGCTCTTGAACAATGTGTTTAACTAGGATCGCATGATACCTTCATATAGAGCGAGATTCATTGCAGGGTTCTTGAATTGCCTGTTTTCAAATTTCTACCTGAAATGCAAAGACAATTGAGGTATAAACTGATGCTCGACTAAGTTGACACCTACCCTTGGAAAATCTGTAGATATCTAAATGGGACTTCTCTCGTTACTCATCTTCATCGTAATCATCAAAAGGCCAGTGCAGCTCCGTCATTTCTCTCGACCATGGGTCACCTTCTACAGAAGCCAGTGACTGCTTTCAAATCTCAGCTGCTATGCTCTTAGAGGTCTCGTAATGATCATTTGGAGTCCAACCATGCACCGGCACACCAATGTAATCGCTGATACCTTCCATGAGTGTGTCCACTTCGCGGTGCTCTTTGTATAAAGCCTCTATACGTTCCATCTCGTCTTTTTGTAAAAGACACAGGACAAGCAGGTGCTGTGCCATCTTGGTTTTGAGAAGCAATCACATCCCAATTCTTCTGAATTTGAACAAGGTTGTACTGAAGAGGCGTATTGAGACCTTTCCATGGTTCGTTAGCATGACCGAAGGTGCAAGGCTTGAGTAAGGTCGCCTATTGCTCAAGTGCATTCAAGTGCCGCGGGTTCATTGTTTGAGTGAAACCTAGATAGAAAAAATGCACGTGTCTGCGACGATAAACCTCCTGAGCTTGAGCTTTTTGGGACTCGTTTAAGGAGTCATAATCATCTGGAAGAGATGAATTGCAAGGGACATTGGATCATCGTCTTTGTAGTTTTGGAACCAGTTTGGTAAACCACTGGCAAGGAATGTTGGGAGTACGATGGTGTGCCGTCAGTTGATAAGGTCAGTGATCAGGTAATCTTTAGATACGAACATGTTGTCTGGTTCGATGTCAGGATGGCGAATAACAGGAAGGTTGAGTTCCGGCTCCTTTGTTATGAGATATGGGGCTACCTCCAGGTAGTTTCTGAGTGATGCTGCGTGGTCCATGGGGTCTTGCTTTTTGTATTGGACAGCTTCTCGACATTGTCGGTAGAATGGATGTCTGGGCCGCCCATATTTACGTAACCAATTTAGCTCCTTTATAGCAGGAGTTCAGAGGGCTTGTAGCGTATCAACATCTAAGCACTGTGAGCCTTTTCTGGGGAAATTACTTCAAATGGAGAGTTACGAGGCCCTCGGTCAAGCTCAAGATATTCTTGCCTGTCAAACCACCAGCGCAATCCAGTATAAGGATCCATGCAAAATTTACCAGCTGACCCAGGAAAACCTACCTTGAATGTACCCCGTTCGAGGTCGTGAGTGTAGTATATACTTCCACTACTAGGGAGTGGGATGTCGAATAGCTTGGCTTCTAGCTCGACAACGTCATGTATTACCTGCGTTCTTTGCTAGTCGGAGAAATCGAACTAAGCATTTCCGATTGGGTTTCTAGATCCCTTTTCCATCAATATATACTCTGTACCAACTGAATTCTTGTCTATAGCGTATTCCAGCACTCGTGGAATTGGAATGTCGGATGTGCGGACGAAGTCCATCGTTGCGACCTCGCTAGCGACGGCTAACCGTCACGGCAATTTGAATGAATAGGGGACTCGAGCAATAATAGAGGTGCCATCTCTCATGGTTATCTTGAAGATTCCATTGTAATTATCTTTGGTAACCTTCTAAAGACCCTTGACATCAGACTCGGACCTGTTGATAGAAGTTGCGGCAGCTTTCATGAGTTCGTTGACGTTAAAGCATAACCGTCTTTCGGCTAATAGTTTGCTCTCTTTTTATCTACCGTGAATCAGATATGGTATCAGAGTTCGGAACAATTGATCTCATCGGCAGATTGATTGTTCTCAATTCTGCATGGTATGCAATACTGAATGATATTTTGCCAAAACTTATATCTATGTGCTGGAGTTATATTCGAACAACTCATGATTAGCTATGCGATCTCGTATATAGATTTTAGAAAAGTGTTGACGTAGTACTAAAACTCTGAAGAATCTTGAATCTTGAGTTGCCCCGTTTGAGAAAGGGCGTCAACCCTTGCCGAACCGACATTCTTGAAAACATTGTCTGCGCAAGAAATGAAAAGGCATGTTCTTAAGACGGCGTTTCTTTGATAAGAGGTCGAGTTGAAATGGATTCGCGGCGGTAATGATATGGGGGAGACGATCAGGTCGAACATGGCAGATTTACTTAGATCTGTGCGCTGCGCTGTGTGACTAACATCCTCATTACAACCATAGTTCGCAGTGATACTACCTCCTTCGCAATCATGGTTTACTATCCTACTACCTTTGTTATGACTTTCGCAGCCAAATTGATTTGTCTGTACCTAGTGGAGGTGTGACTAATGGGCATATACCCTTTAAGAGGTGTATGTATCCTTCGTAGTATTATTTTTCTTTTGCAGCATCAGCTGCATATTATAAGTGGTCCTGTAGGACATTTCGTGTAAGAAGAAACGTAGTCTAATTAGCTCTAAGAACCTCTGTGCTCTTTGGCCGTCACATCTTAAGATGAACAGTATTGCCTTTGATCTCAATGCCTTGAGATAGAGCTCCATTTCTTTTTAGCACTCCCACACTAAATTGCACCCTATCTGGAGGCCTAGAGAGCCGGCTAGAGCTAGAAATCCCATTTCACCACTAGACCACAACCGATCCAAAGGTTTCTGGTATACCTAGCCTGTTACATAAACATCACGTGACGGCAAAATCACCTCAAAAACATCATCCATATATACAAGTAAAGCGGGTGACTCTGACATCTTGGCACATATATGAGCGTTTAAGAAATGCGAAATTAGTTTCAACCTTCTTCTGTAGGACCTAATAAATGAATTGGGTATATCCTACATTACTACCCGTATTTACAGTTTGAAGACGGTTTTTCCAGGACGTCCTGACTGCCGTGATCTTCGTCAAAGACCAGCTCCACATGTTGAGAATCGTAATCTGACACTCTTATTCTCGCCGTTTGCTGGAACGTACTCATCCGATGAATTCCCGTTGTTGTGTTCTTCAAAGCAACTACAGAGGGGCTTGACTGTTGAGCAAGCGTCAGCAACTCGGGTATGGAGTCCCAGCAGCTGGAACTACGCCGCCGGATAATCAAGCGGAGTATATGAAGGACGGCCATGATGAGGTGTAAGAAGACGACAATTAGAGCAAGTATGTCGGTCGTGGAAGAGACTTTGAAGGCGTAGCCGGTGATTTCTTGTCTGATGTGAAATTCGGTGAATGTAGAAGCTGACATGGTAGAGGGATTCTCGTATGCTTGGCCATCCTTTAGGAGCTCGGATTGATATAAAGATTTGCGTATGTGGTACGAAACGGGATTGTACTTTTTTCTTTGGATCGGGACGGTAATGTTCAGAACTCGCCAGCTGCCGGCGCGTGATATAGCATCGGCAAAGACGGAAGCCAGTATGTGTTCTACATTTGGAACGAGAAACGAGTCGGATGTCGCCATAGATATGAGAGACGATATTGTCGTTCTCGATTCGGAGTCATTGGAATTCAAGATAGTGTTGTTTGTCACTGTCGTTTCCCATGGCATATCAATGCTTGTGTTGAGCTTCAAATTGACAGCGTCGAACCAGTCGGCAGTGATACGAAGTCGGCGCCAAGAGTCTTGATGTCCAGCATCCAGTCGAAACATGTCATATGCCCGGTAAGATGTTTCCGTAATGTCACCGGACTTGGGAGCTTTTGTGACCGAATAGACCTCCGGTTGCACTGCCTGAGCAAGGCTCACCGACAACGATCCCTTAGCCCATCTTGCATCAACAACACAAGCGGAAAGGTTGCGTTGACTCTTATCTGACGTAGGAACATCAACTATGATACCCAGGGTGGCTGTCGTCCACGTAATATCGGCCATATCCAAAGCAACAATTGATGGATGCGGTGATTTCCGTAGAGACTCCAATGTCTCACCTGGCAACTCTACCGTGCGATTTTCAGTAGGATAGCCAGGGCTCTGATCATCAAAGATTATGTCGTTCGTGATTGCACTGCTGAACTCTGGGACGACAGGAAATTGGAGAGATGTCTGCTCAGACTCGAAGGTTTGCGAGGAGCTGCACACTACTCGCACTGCCGGAACCCATGTTTCAACAATAGACTTCATTTGGTTGTAGTATCTGTATCTTGAAAAGGGAGAGTTGGAGTCGACGGGTATGGCGTCAGCAGCAATTTGCCATTCATCGTTGATCCTTGCCGTAACCCACGCCGCAGGACCATGAATGCCGGTTGCTGATGATTCTAGCGCTACTCTAGCTCTCTGCGCAGATGCTAGGCTGTAGGGCGGCACTTGTCCTTCTGGACTCCAAATCAGGAAATCCGCAGGTGCGTATCGAGAGTCCTTAGGGGCTGACCACGGTCTAGGGTTGTCGGTCGAGGAAAATCTGTTTGCCAGCGCCATATACCCGCCGGCTGGGCAAAGCGCATTGGTATATGCATTTGATGAAGAGCAGCTAGCCCCGAATACATCAGCTCCAAGATCAGGCATGTAGTGGTTGATATCGAGTGTTGAGGGCCAAAGGTCTTCTGAACTGCCGTTGATCCAGTACTTGGTTCCCCCGGCAGGCCATGTATGTTCGCGTGGTATAAGTAAAACCGCAACAGCAGGACCAGCAGTCACAGCGATGAAGCCTGCGAGCACGACTAAGCAAAGTGTCGCTGCATTCCGTCTTATTGCCCCCTGACTTGAGAACGACCCGATGAAAGCCGTGGACCAGAAATAGCTCAATTGGGTGAATAGTGCTCCCACTCCTACCAATCCAAAGGGAACACCGTTACCGTCAATGAGATCATACCGAACTTTGTGCATAATAATGGCAGTAAGGCTGGCGATAATGAGAAGCTCTTGAATTTTGGCTGCGATCTGAAGAAGTGCCGTATATTCTGATGTTTTGCCAGATTCACCGGCGAGTTCAAATCCGATAAAATGACCGTGTATATTGATTATGATAAGAAATAAAGCGAACGCGCATGGCAAGAAGTGTACCGCGCATCGCTGGAATGCAAGATGTAGTGACTCTGTTCTGACTGGTTTCTTCGGCTCATGCGGAATATGGTAACGAAGAAGATAAGTTATTAAAACACAAAAGGCGCCTAGGCCTATAGACCGGAGAAATGTTGCCAGGGGTGGATCGTATGGATTCCTGTGACGTTTGTCACGTATGTTGTACATTCTGACGACGTAATAGAAAAAAGCTAGGTCCAAAGTAAACCCAATAATTCCTATTCTCCATGGATATAATTATGGCTACTGAGGCTCTTCTCTGAAACCAGGTACCCAGCTTGTCGGCGGCTATGTTGCTTGGCAGCGATATTGCAAGGTATGACAACGCAGGGCAGGGGTAAGGTTATTCGTCGCCCCTGTTGTTCAATAGCTGATCCAGTCTGCGT
This sequence comes from Bipolaris oryzae ATCC 44560, assembly GCF_000523455.1. Taxonomy (NCBI): domain Eukaryota; kingdom Fungi; phylum Ascomycota; class Dothideomycetes; order Pleosporales; family Pleosporaceae; genus Bipolaris; species Bipolaris oryzae. The sequence goes on along the minus strand of NW_006911338.1, from coordinate 83,216 downwards.
CAAACCTCATACATGTCTTACTGTGAGTCTAATCAAAATCTTTTGTACTCTGACCATGATTTTAGAAAGAAGAAGATAGTGGACTTTCTTTTCTAGATGTAAGATGAGTAAGGAGATGGCTGTCACAAAGTTCCTGCCTACAGTGTGTTCTGTGGGCTATAGTCACTTCGACCACAGGGTGAGTATGGCCTGTGGCGAAATGTCATAATCTCGTGACTAGCATTGCGGATGCTGGTAGCCGTTTCAATGCAAACCATACTGCGATCGTACTGAGATTGCGCGTCGTTTGGGGGCGGTTATTGCATGGCACAAAATTCTCCGCCCCACCACTTGCATCGCATCTTGTATGGGTTCTTGTCAGAACCATTAAATGCATCCTACTACTCTTACAAGCTTTATCGGTCCGATCTCAAAGTATCGTTACCGATAATCCTGATAACCTTATCAATTTGGGGTCCAAATTCTCACGAGTCTTGTCTTGGATCAAACTCCGGCTTTCTGCGACGCCGCACTGGCGTCGCAGGATAACCTTTTTGAGCTACAACAACTGTTATTTCCAAATGACGAATGTTGCAGCTGTGTGTTAGTATAAAGCTCGCCGGTGAGGTTGGACACCAGCTTTTGCACATTGAGTTTTGTAAGGATGCCGGGTCCAGTTTCTTCAGATATGCCTGCAAGGACACAAGGATTTAAATTACTATCCTTGTTTGCTTGCGCAGTAGCAGAGTAAGTGCTTCGGCAGATAAGAGATACTCGCGCAGCGCTTGGCGGTGTGTTATGAAAAGCGCGATACCATCTATGGAAATATTGCCGTTGATTTGGGGATGGAGTGAAGAGAGATCAGCGGATATCCTTGAGTCGGGGGCGCCGATAGAGGTCGTTTTAATGGTATGCTAGACTCCTATGGAGAGGTTCGTGATGATTTTAAGTCCTTTTTAGCCTCTTGTCAGGTTGAAGAAGATGATTTAGCCAGTCGGCCAAGGGTCCAGAGACTTTGACTGTCTGACAATTGAAAGATTTTGCTAGGGCGAAGATTGGGTTATATTCTGAGATGTAGACAGAGTTTTCCGTCCGCGCACCATCTGACAATGCATTGCGGGAAGATGAGAGTAAACATACAGATATCTTCGAGAAAAAAAAGATAGCCAGGACTGAGTATACTCGCGTTGGAGGTTTGGGGGTTGAAGATAGTGAAATCCCTTGTGCGTCGTTTTTGCCCGTCAACTTCCGTGACTAATGGAGTTTTCATCAAAGCACCAGAGTGATGGCCACGTATTCACTTTAATCGGCCTCATTTTTCTCGGCCTGAAAGTATGCTGAGTTCTGATTGAGGGACTTTCCTGATAGTGTGTTATTAGCAAGAATAGCCTGGTGCAATCAGATCCAAGTAGATTGGCAAAAGCAAGACTTTTGTAATCTCATCGAGCCAACATATAACATGGCTCAAAGTAAAAACAAGATACGGGAAGTGGGCGCCTCGAGCAAGGTTGGCATGGACTTACTTACCTCTGCTGAGGTTTGAGCCGCCGTCATCATACTCTGTGTGGGGTAGACTACTAGCGATGTCGTGACCATTGCATAAGAGCGGTTAACATACTTGCCTAACTAAACATATCCCGTCCGAGTAGTCACAATTAATGCCAAAGGGAATACCGCATAATGACATTAATTCTGCTTCGTAGTAGAATAGCCTGTAGCTGGCATCGGTAGTGAGACAACGTTACACAAACTCAACAACACAACTGAATCCGATGCTGATGACGTCACAGTACGTGTTCGCTTCTGCAACGTTGAGCATCGCACACAGCGACGATGACCCAAGGAACCGTTAGATGTAGATTGAAAATTGGCACAGACTCCTTCCTCCAGTGAATTACTCGGCAATGTCCACCCGTACTATGTAGGCAAGCAAGATACGCATTTCCTGTTGCCTCGGAACCGCTTGATAAAAAGCAACTATAAGAGCCTACAGCCAACAGGACGACTGCTGTTCATAAAACAGCGAGAAATATATCACATTCTTCAATCGATACAAACAGTTGTCATCGACATGTTCGCAGCCTTCTTATCCATCCTTGGCCTCAGCACGACACTAGGGGCAGCATGCGTCGGCGGGGAGCAAAATACGACATGTGTACTGAACACCGATCCACTACAACAACCCTTTCCCTTCTTCTTTCCACACGAAGATGCAGCAAACACCTCTGCATTGTTTCCAATGCCGAAATGTAAAGGAATCACGCTTGAAGAAGCCACCATCGACCAATTGCAAGAGTACCTGAATGCTGGAACCATCACATCTGTCCATCTCCTCAGGTGCTGTCTTGACAGAATACACCAAGTCGACAAATATATTAGTTCGATCATGGAACTCAATCCAGATGCCGAGAAGATAGCCATAGCACTTGACGCTGAGCGTACTGCTGGTCACGTGCGAGGCCCACTACACGGTATACCATACATTGTCAAAGACAACATTGCGACCAAAGACCGGATGGAGACTACGGCAGGAAGCTGGATGCTAATGGGAAGCGTGGTACCTCGAGATGCGCATGTTGTTGCAAAGTTACGGGAAGCAGGCGCTCTTCTGATGGGCAAAGCAACCATGTCTGAATGGGCTGATATGCGATCGAACAACTATTCCGAAGGGTACTCGGCAAGAGGTGGTCAAGCGAGAAGTCCTTACAATCTAACCGTCAATCCTGGGGGAAGTAGTACAGGAAGTGCAGCAGCAGTAGCTGCGAACATCGTTACTTTCTCACTAGGTAAGCTCAAGTCCTCAAAGATCCATCTCCGATCCAACATTGACACACCACCAGGCACCGAAACCGATGGCAGCGTCATCAACCCCGCAGAACGCAACTCCCTCGTTGGCATCAAACCCACGGTAGGCCTCACCTCTCGCGCGGGCGTAATCCCAGAAAGCATCCATCAAGACACCATCGGCACCTTCGCCCGCACTGTCCGCGACGCCACCTACGCCCTCGACGCAATCTACGGCATAGACCCGCACGACAACTACACCTCCGCCCAAGAAGGCAAAACGCCCAAAGCCGGCTACACATCCTTCCTCTCCAACGCCTCTGCCCTCTCAACCGCAACCTTCGGCCTCCCCTGGAACACCTTCTGGATCCACACTCCACCATCTCAAAAACCCCACCTCCTCTCCCTCCTCACCCTTCTCCGTTCCTCTGGTGCAACAATCCTCAACACCACCGAGCTTCCCCATTACCGCACCATCATCTCCCCCTCCGGCTGGAACTGGGACTACGGCACCACGCGCGGCTTCCCCAACGAATCCGAATACACAGTCGTCAAAACCGATTTCTACAACAACATCCGCACGTACCTTTCCTCTCTCGAAAACACATCCATCCGCAGCCTCGAAGATATCGTCGCGTACAACTACGCCAACGACGGTACCGAAGGAGGACACGCATGGCCCGGCGGTATCCCCGCGTTTTTCTCCGGCCAAGACGGCTTTCTCGCATCCCTGGAAACACGGGGTGTCATGGACGAAACGTATTATCAGGCCCTGTCTTTCATCCAGCGCACCACGCGCGAGGAGGGCATCGATGCTGCTCTTACGCATGAGGGACGCAAGATAGATGCGTTGTTGGTACCCGCGGATGTAGGACAGACGTATCAGGTTGCGGCGCAGGCGGGGTATCCGATGGTTACGGTGCCGGTGGGCGTGGGCGAGGAAACGGGAATGCCGTTTGGACTGGGGATTATGGGGGGTGCGTGGTCAGAGGGGAAGTTGGTGAGGTGGGCGAGTGCGATTGAGGATTTGATGAGAGGGGAAGGCGGGAGAGAGGATATGGGGAGGACGGTGCCGAGGTGGTTTGGGTATTTGGAGAGAAATGTTCCGGTTAGGAACTTGTAAGGGTTGGGGGAGAAGTGGTGGATTGGGCTGGGGTGTGTTTGGGTGTTCATGTGGTTTTAGTCTCGGGAGGCTGGGGGAGGGGGGATATACTTTCATTATGCAGGTACAACACTGCGATATGATCAACGTCTTTAGTGATCCAAGAGTTCTTGTGTATTATTGAAATTACAACTCTAACGTCTTTTACCAAGCGAAACCCTACGAATAGAACAAGTTCTAAAAAATATCTTCCAAACCGGCCTCACCCCATGACGTTTCACCCTTTGCAACACGGTCTCTGATCTTCCAGTACTCGTGGTTAAAAACCCAGTACTCCTCACCGGTAATCTCGCACGTGCCCTTGGTAAACCATCTGGGCTGGAACTCTTTACCCTCTGCCTCTCGCTGCCGCCTTGTAGCACGCTGCTTCTCTTCTACGCGGTTCTTTTCCGTGGCCGCAAAGTCGTACTCGCCATCTTCCATGGCGCGCTGATCAGGCCGGAGTCGCGTGTCTGTTGGGGCAATGATTGGGCGCAACTTATCGTTGATGGCGTTGAGCGTCACGACAAAAGGAGTAAGATTGAAGGGTATACCAGCTGGACGCTCGTGGCACTGCCAAACGAGGAAAGCCTTGTTGTCGTCGTGTTTTGACGGCTTACCGCCCTTGTCAATGTCTGCATCCTCAAAGCCGGGGGTGAATCTAGCGTAGATCTTGTCATTCCATCGCCCGCCGATGCTCCAGCGCACTCGGCCTTCTGCATCCATGACTTTTCCGACAACCTGGTATGCTGAAGAAGCTTTCCAGCCACGAGGTTTGAAATCCAGCAAGCACTTCTCCCCGGTAGTCCAGTTGGTGATTTCCATGAGACCGTAATTATCGATGACGGGGTTTCCGGTAATGATACCGATGACAGTAGATGTGACCTTCTTCCACGTGTACATTTCCTCTTTTCCACCTGTTGCAGTGGGTCGCAGGCGCAGGAACCAGGTACCCAGTGGATTGATGTCGAAGGATTTGCCGTAGAACTTTGACTTAACCGCCGACTCACCCTGCATATTGTCAGATGATGCTTCATAGTTTCAATTTTAGAACCTACATAGTAATCCCATTTCTTCGCCTCTGCAAAAGCAGCTCCAATGGGTGGATGATGGCTGACCTGCTCAATGAAGAAGCGATAGCCCTTGTCTGGTCTGGCGTACTCATAAGTCTCAGCAAGGAGAGGATTGAAAGGCTTAGCAACACGCCCAATAGTAGAGGCATATTCGGAAGCCGCAAACGCAGCGACATAAAGCAGTCGTTCTGTGGAGTCTGATCGTTCGGCAGCCGTGTCGAGAAGATCAGTGTATTCCATATCCTCCGCCACACGTTGGAGTAGTGATGTTGGCTCGTTGAAGGATACCGGCAGCGTCATCTTGGTCATGTCCTTGCCAATCATGGACTTGAGAATTCCCTAGCCAGTCGTCAGTATTATGTAAAGTGGTAGCGACATTGAACATACCCAAAGTGAAATCTTCGGCCTGTCATCTGCGTCCATTGCCAGTCGCTTTCGTGGACCATCTTCATAGCCTGCCCACGCAGTGGCGATTTCCATAGACTTTCTCTCCAATGGATCTTCGGAAGAGTCTGGGGCACTGCTTTCCACCTCTTTAGGAGCGCTGGGAGCGGGCATCTCCACAACCTCGACTTCGCCAGCACCGATTGCATCGAAGAACTCTTCGTCATCTTCAGACTCAGAGTCGGAAATGTGGGCTGCAATGTCTGCCAGGGTGGACTTTTTCTTAATCTTCTGCTTTTGGGTGGATGCGCCTGCGGGCGCTGTCGCCTCCTTTTCCTGCACACCGTCTTCTTGTGCATCAGCGAATTCATCTTCGTCTTGCTTTGCTTGTGTTCCAGCTTCAATCTTCTCAAAGCCTTCCAACGCTTCCCGAAGTGCTTTTTTCTGTTTTCGCCGCTTTTCCTCCGACTCGCCTATCCTATTCTCAAGCTCTTCTTGTTCCTTTGCGACCTTGGCCATGCTCTCTTCCCACATGCGACGCACATTGGCTTCGCGATCTAGTCGGTATTGCCAGTAAGCATCACGGTCCCTGGAAATTCTGAGAAGATCTCCGATGAGTCCTTTGAGGTTGCCAATGGCTGATTCATACGAGGCCAGCGCTTGCAGCATCATAGGGTCAGAAATCTGCATATTGGGTGATCGTTCCTTTTCTGTCTGCAGTGCTGCAGAAACAGATGTCAACAAATCAAGCTGTAGCTTGGCGGACTGCGCAGTAATGTTGAAGGCATCCTTGCTCTGCGGCTTCATCTCATGACTGCTCGAATCGTCCCCATACTCGTCTTCGTCGTCATCATCGCCGGCAACAGTCGCTGTTCCCATGTGACTGACCAGTCTATCAAGACCCTGGCTGTGCATGCTAGGCTCATAGACGCTACCAGGGTCTTCTGTGACACTGACCGCAGTTCGTGAAGATGTGGCATCGACGTTGTTTAAAGGAATGTTTAGATTGGATGCTGGGATATGTTAGTATGTAGAGAGACCTCTTCTAGAGCAACTTACTGGTTGGGTGCTGCTTGGAGCTGCTGACTATCTTGGAGCTCCCAAGGCTGGAAGAGTCACCCTCACCCTTGATCTGCTCAATCTTGGCCTGCTTGAGCATCTCTTGGTCCTGAGTAGCCCGCTTTTCTTCTTCGCGCGCTTCGTCCTTGGCCCATTGGATCGCGTTGTTCAATGCCCAATACCATCGTTTGGCCTCGACTTGATGGTTTGCCTTGAGATGGTACTTTACAGACGACTTGCCTTGAATCTCAAAGCGCTGCTTGTCTTGGGGATCCATGTACAGCTTGGCGATGCGCATGTTAATCGCACCACGGCATGCAGATCCCGTATCATCTTGGTGCTTGTAGTAGCTTAGCACACCATCTTCAAGGACGAACCAACGCAATTTGTAGCCAGTCGTATAATTTGTCCACTTCTTCAGGTACCCCTTCATCTCGCGCGACTCCTTGACGCCCATTCCAACCTCTGCAGCTGCTTGTCCTGGTGGTGCACCGGCGAGAATGGTCTTCTCCTGTATTCCTCTTTGTGCGGCTGCGGCAGCGGGTGATCGCTTCAAGATTGCGCGGGTACGGTCATCCTTGGTGTAATCCTGAGGAAGCTTACCCTTGCGATCGCGGCGAAATGGGTCGGCTCCATTCAATAAGAGCAGCTGAGCCAGTTTGACGTCCTTTTTCTTTGCAGCTTCATGCAGAAGCGTGCCTCCAGCGTCAACGACAACCGGGTCGGTCGCTAGCTCGCCGCCATTGACATCGAGAGTGCTCTTTACCCGGTTATCCTGGAGAATCTTCTCGAGCGCATCCATGTCCCCTGATATGACCATTTGTTGTATCTTTTTTACGTACGTGTCGATGAAAATGGACCGCGACAGCTGCAGGGCCTGGAAAATATCTGGCGTACGGGCGAGATCTAACGGGGTTTGGCCGTTGTAGTTGGTTACTGAGTCGTTGATGCCAGGTTGATCAAGTAGCATCCGCACAACTGCAGTGCGGCCAAGTATGGCAGCGAGGTGGAGCGGTGTGTTGCCATCGCGGTCGCGGCCGTTGATGTCGACGGGTGAGTCTGGCGATGCAGTAGCATTTGACAGGACGAATTCAATTACTGGTACCTCTGCGCACTGTATAGCTAAGTGCAGAATTGAAGTTCCCTCTGTACGTGCATTAGGGAGCTGTATCGACGACCGGCTGCTCTCGCCATCGGCTGGGCTCGATTGCTCCCGGATTGCGCGGGATATAGCTGCCGTGTCGCCATTTCGCAGCGACTCAAAAACTCTAAACAGCTTCACCGACTGCTCGATTGAGGTTGCCTTTGTGGGAGATGTAGGAGTCTGCTGGATGCCGGGAGATGAGGGACTGAGTGCGTCTTGGCTTGGACCGGGACCGGACATGCTAGTGGAAAGATGCGGGTTCTTTTTGGAGAGACTGCGGCCGTGTCCCGGCGTGTTGTATCCTTTGATCTGGGCAGCGTGCTGTGAGGTGGCCGACGTAGCTGAACCTGGGGGAGAGTTGTCGCTAGGGTCGGGTGTGTCGCCGTCGGGCTTTGACGACACGCGGGACAGGAGGTTCTTCACACTGGCCGACTTGGAGCGCTTGTGCCTGTAGAAGTAGGCAGTCAGCGATGAGCCTTGGGAGCCGCAAGCCGTGTCTTGTACACTGATCCCCGCCATGGCGACTGGCAGGCTTGGAGCCGAGCACTTACCCTTCCATAGCCGCTTGATTGGCCGACCAGCCCAGAGATACAGCAGGACGCGTGTAGGATGTCAGCAAAGAAGACGGAGAGGGTGTTTGTGGGTTTGGTGTTCAATTGAAGTTGAGGACACAGCGCAAAGATAGACTATGCAATCGATGAATATACTGTGTATGTGCTGGACAGCCAGACTTCGTTTAGGGGTCTGGGCTTTGCTTGCGGCCAGGGAAACTGATAGCGGGGCGCTCGTCAAGCTTGGGGTTTCGTCAGAGGCGCGGGTTCACCAGCCACATCAGCCACGACAGCCAATCATGGCCGTCGACGTGCATACAGCCACAACGGGCGGTGCCTGGGGCGTGCTGACAGCCAATCACGCGCCTCGGAGCTTTGCACGCCGCCGCCGCCTATCAAGTCCTGTCCTGGTCGTCCAAGATTTCTATAGACTACAGCAATTGATGTGTTATGTTACATACACTAACTAACACTCGTCTGGTACCTTATGACGCGTTCCCACTAACTAAGATAATGGCACTTCCTAGTTGTCGCCGCAGATCCTCACTTTGAACGTCGTGTGTGTCTTCTACTTCACCCCACTGCACCGTCTGCCACTTGACCTCCAAACTGCTTGCCTCGGCCGCTTCGTTGATGCCAAATCGACTAGCCTCAGCGGCTGGCCGTGATTGCGCAAATGCCTCGCTCCATTCATGCACCAGCCGTGCGCTGACGAGCAGGCTCTTGGATGCCAGCACTGCCCGCTCCAGCCCCGCAAGCTCATAGGCGGGGAGACCTGCACACCACCCGCGAATTACTTCCTGCGTCATCTTGGGCTGCTCCACGGGAATGATGGAGTTGGGGTCAAGCGTGGGCTTGATCTCGACACCAGGGAACACGTGGGTCTGGAGATGTGCAATGATGCCCGTAGCCACCTCTTCCTGGATCTGGCGCAGTGTCTTTCCGTCCTGCAGCGTGTCGTTGATAACCTTTTCGGGTGCCCAGCAGAGCAGTGTATCGGTAGCGAGCACACGCATGAAGTAGGCGAGGATGTCGTTCCGGATGTTGGACTGCCCCGCCTTGTCTGCCGCCTCGATATCAATGGCACGCGCAGCCAGCGAGGTCATGGGGATGTAGTCGTTCTTGAGCGCCTGCTGTGCGCTCATGAGAAGGTCCCATTCGAGGGCAATGGCAGCGGCGAGCTGGGGCTTGGAGGCGGGGACGGTGAGGATCTGCTTGTTGGGCATTCGGACGGGGCGGTGATCGAGGAAGACCTGCAGGCCACCATCCGTCTCCTTGACCGAGACGTCTTTCCAGAAGCGCTTGGCCAGCATGCTCTTTGGCTTGTTGGAGGGGGTGTAGGACTCGCGCATCTCGCGCGCCTGCTTCATCATGTCGGCCTGCCGCCTCTTTCTCGCAACCCGTTGCGCTGCATCTGAAGGTTGGGCCTGGGGTGTTTCAGGTGGTGGACCGGGCACTGTGTGGCGTCAATGGGTGAATAGGCACATGTGGTGCAAAGCCGTGCGTACCTGACGGGTGAGGCAGAGGCGTAGCGCCCCGCGCCGGCGATGTGTGCAGACATTGGCACAGCAGCGGCCGGCTGTAGGCTCGCTGTGGTGCAGGCAGGCGGATCTTTGCCAGTGCTGGGCGGATCGACTCCATGGTGGCGGGGAATGGGATGGATTTCAGCGTATGCGTTATATCCGACGATGATGGGACGTCGAATAAGGCCGGCGCGGCAACTTTTTTCCTTAGCGGGCGGTGGACATAGCGCCCCATGAAATCTGGGGTTCTCCGCTTCACACGCACACACGCACACGCACACGCACACGGCGCACACGCAAGCCGCACCACCGCTCACCTCACCACCCCCGTCCACCCCTTCTCGGTTCTCGGATGCTCTCTACTTAGTGCACATACCTGCACCTCCCAGCAGTCGTCGCAGCCTCAGTCGATGGACCCGCCCCGGCGTCTCTGAACATGCGCTTGCTTCCCCACAGCTTCTCGTCCCTCTGCATGTTCTCCACCCTCTGGTCTGGCTCGTCTCCGATCGGCCATTGACGCGCTTCTGGCTGTCGCTACCCCACCCACCACCTGCTCCCCTGCATCGCCGCATTCCCGCATTCCGCCTTTGATGCGGCCCCTTCCGCCCATCTCTGGCCTCAAACTCTGCTTTTCATGAATCAAGCGGCCTCTCCGCCGGCCTCTGCGAATGCTGCCGTGCCCCAGCCCAAGCCCATCCGCTTCGTCACCAACCATGACGGGCCCTATGCCAAGCGCCGTCGCATCAACTCGGCCTGCTTGACATGTCGGAAGAAGAAGACGCGCTGTTCCGGTGAGGCCTAACATACCCAAAATACAACCATTGGTGCTGATGGTACAACAGGCGAGCGCCCGGTTTGTGGGACTTGTACCCAAAACAAGCACGAGTGCGCGGGCTACGGCGACGACAATGGCCCGGGCGATGCACAGAAGAATAGCAAAAAGGCTTCCTCCCGACGAGCGAGCACAGTATCCAACAGCAGCACTCTGGCTCTGAAAAATGAGGCTCCTATCGATCCCCAGCTTACGCGACCGTCTATTCCACACACAACCTCCCAGGCCTCTGACTCCAGCACCGTTAATCCGTCGCCCAAGCAGGATATCGCCACTGGAAGTTCCGGCCTAACTTTGAGCACGCGCAATAGGATGCCGTATTTTCGGTACTTTGGTCCCACCGCCATTGTGCCTGGCCTGAGGCAGATGGTCGTCAAGGTGCGCGGGAAACAACATGGAAGTGCGCAGACTACATCCGATCGTACGTATCACCCCGAGTTAGGCGTTAAATATTGTCGTGTGCAAAACCGATCACCTGAACAATTGAACCGGAACTGCTGCTGACTTTACCAGCGCACATTGTCGAATCCTCACCTGCTCAGCCTTCTGTGGGGTCGCCACCTGCACAAGAAGCTCGTACCCCAATAGAGATACCCGTATACGACGCTTCGTCTATGTCTCCGAGTCCGCTCATCACCCATCTCTGCAAGGTCTTCTTCGCCCACCTCGGCTGCTCATTCCCGTTTCTGCAAAGAGAAAGGTTCATGCGCGACTTGGAGGAGAAGCAAGTGGATGCCATACTTGTAGATGCTGTCTGTGCCTTGGCGGCCCGTTTCTCGACACATCCCATGTTGACGGGCAACAACAACAACGATCACAAAGACAGCGAGAATGAAAGCTCTAAGCTTCAACCCTCGGAATATGGTCAGGCATTTGCGCAAAGAGCAAAGTCCGCAATTCCAGATGCCTTTCCATGTCCCAGTGTGGCAGTGGTGCAAGCTGCTCTTCTCCTCGCCTACGATGAATTCGGTGCAAGCCGCGATAGTGGCTTGTGGATGTATCTTGGAATAGCTATTCGCATGGCTCAAGATTTGGGAATGCAGTCTGTAGAAGGTCTCAAGTATGAAGGACGCCACGGACCAACGCCGAATTCGGTCAAGAGTAACCTAGAAGAGCCGCGGCCATCGGAGCAGTCTGCGTCACAAGACAACCGTGAAAGAAGTGCCGAAGAACAAGAGCAGCGGGCGGCCGAGCGTGAGAGATTGGACACTTTTTGGTCAATCTTCTTCCTAGATCGAGTCATCTCGTCTGGCACCGGGCGTCCAGTCACCCTGCGGGACCGCGACATTGAAATTTCTTTCCCTTCTCTGGACGAGGTCGATTCTTCTGGATGGCCACTGCCCTACCCTGCCTTGATCCGTGTCATTCATCTCTATGGACGCGTGACTGATTTGCTGAACCGCATCAGAAGCGCTGCCGATGTCACGCCAGAACTTCACAAGCAGTTAGGAGTTTGGGAGGACCGACTGACAAACATTTATCAGAATCTCTCGCCTAAGCTACACTTCAATGCTGTAAACTTCCAACAGTACGTCAAGCTAAACCAAGGAACAAACTTCTTGTTGCTCCACTGCTGGTTCCACACGCTCATCGTTCTACTGCACCAACCGACACTCTTGAGAACTTTCGAGGGTACGCCTCAGCCGCAATCCAATCATAGCCGAGAATTGTCCATGTCTTCTGCAAAGACTGTTGCCGATATACTAGCTTTCACGGAGCTTATAGATGTGAAGACTGGCATGGGTAATCCGTTTACTAGGTTTGTGCTTCCATACCCTACCTGTCTCAATGGTTAAACTAACACCGTTTTAGTCAGCCCATATACATCGCTGCATGTGCCTTTCTCAAGGAGACAGCTATCCACTCTGCATCGTCTCAACCCCATTCCCGTCCTACAAGCCCTAATCGAAATGAAGACAATGACCAGAAAGCACCCATTGGCAACTCGCTTGACCGTCTCGACACTACCAGTTCTTCCGTCAACGATCGTGAACAGAAGCAGACTGCCGCCAAGCACACACTGCTTGCGTCTGCTGCCAACCAAAATTACCAACGTTGCTACCGCGCTCTAAAGGCGCTCGAAACCTATTGGGCAGGAGTCAAGTACATCATGACCGTGCTCGATCAAAAGGCGAAGGGCGTTTGCGATCCCCTGCTTTACACTGCGGAAGAGATGGAAAGCGCTTTGGAGGCACCCAGACCGGAACCATCATTCACTAGTCCGGGCTGGAGAAGGAAGCTTAGTTGGGGCACATACTTGACAGCTCAGAACTCGGACGCAGATGTTGCCAAGATGGCAGCTGCCATTAGGAAAGGCGCGCGATCTCCAAAGTTGCCTGGCTCACCAATGGTGCACCCTAGTCAAGGTATGTACCTCATCCCGACATTTTGAACATCTCATTAACTCGTGCGTAGCGATAGGATGGTCACTTACGGGAACCATGAACTCGCCTTCGACAAACGTGGCCGTCATGTACACTTCCGAGAACGGCGAAGGTCGAACCACAAGGCAACCGCCTGTCCATCAAACACCAGCCAGCGCACAACCTTCCATAGCGTCCTTGATATCAGATCCACCTATCAAATTCGAGGCACACCAATCCTTAACATCAACATCAAGCATCGGACGATTTAGCTCATCATCAATGCCCCCACCTCCAACCAACCAAGCCTACAGCAACATGCCCAACCCCGACCCCGTCATGGTTTCAGACGCCGACCTCCTCCTAAACCTACACTCTCCCTTCTCCGGCAATTCCCCCGCCGCAGTCCGCACCCCAATTGCCACCCAACAACCTTTCACGCGTGGCCCTACGCAAATGCAACCTCCACCCCCGCAAAACGATTTCTCGCCCACTTTTACCACGTTTCACGCCCCATCGGATCATGCCTTTGGGGACATGGTAATTGATACCCAAGACGTCGATATGTCGCTCCTTGGCGCGGATATGATGCCTTGGGATCTAGAGTATTTGCCACATGATATGCTATCATTTGGCGATGGGTCGTTTGGGGGTGCGGGGTTTGGAGGGGGTGATGGGACGGGCGGGAATGCGGCTGATTGAGTGAGGTGGAATGGATCCATGCTTGTTTGCGACCTTTTATGATTACTGGAATTTTCGAATATGTATGATAAGAGAGTTTATGTGTCGATGGAAGTAAGTAATATTGAAGGGATTCAGAGCAAAAGAATCATGGACGGAGAAGGCAAATTTTGGACATGTTTAGGTTTATGATACCATTTTCAATTCTTCATTCGTTTCTTCCCCCCCCCCCCCCCTTTTTTTTTTGCCATCCATGGTTTTCAAAGGTACTTGAACATGCACACACCAAAAATCTAGTCAAACAATGTATAACTTCCCATTCCCCTTTTTTCCCTTGCATATAACGCTTCAAATATACCACTACTGTAACATGCCCTCCAAACTCTCCCCAAGAATCTCCTCCATCCCATTCTTCCACCGCTGACACTCGCGTTCAACAATCTCATCATCATCTTCCATGAGCTCACTAATAAACGGTAGCATCTCCGGCAACAAGCCCAGCCACTCCTCGCCCAACCTGCGCGTGAGACTCTGCTCGCAAAGCACAGTTGCCAAGCGCGTGTTTCGATCTTCGCTGCGCATGTTCTTGAGCAAGATGCTGTTCATCTCACGGTGATTCTCCATGCTGGATGTGGATGCGGCGGCGAGGTCGGTGATGGTAGGGATGACATTGTTTGTGTTGTTTTCCGGGGTAGACGATGAGGCGGAGGGGAGGGACAGGAGGGACAGGAGAGGAGGCATGATAGTGCCAAAGTGGGAGGGGGCCTGCCAGAAGCCGTCTTGGTCGTGCTGGAAGGACTTTTGGAGCGCGGAGAGGACGGCGGTGCGAGTGGGTTCCTCTGTGTCGTTTTTGGCGAGTTGGGTAAGGACTTTGGCGGCGGGCTCGATTATGTAGCTTGAGTAGCTTGTTACAAGGGACTGCGTAAGAATTAGTGGCTGGAAGAGATTAGGGCTTGGGTAGGTGCATACCTTGAATTTTTCGAAGAAAGCTGCAAGGAACTTGTAGAAGGTGATGGCACGTTGAGGCTTGGCTGGCAATAGACCTTCTTGATCTATAAGCTGCACGAAGAAAGGTCGGAATGTGGCATCACTGAGCTTGAGAACCATCGCGATGACTGATTCAATCAGTGTGGCCTCGAGTTGCTCAATCTCCTCCTCGTCAACCTCTTCTTCAGTCTCCGATTGGAGAGTGTCCCGCATACGGAATGTTTGCAGGAACAAGCTGAATAGCGGCGAGCTCGCCTTGACAAGTTTGGCCTTGGTCTGAGCATTGATTGTGGACTGCAGAAGTTGGAGCTGTTCGAACAAGGCGTCGAACCCTTGAGAGGCGGCATTTGCCCATGTCGCCTTGATAGAAGAAAAGACTTCTTGTCCACTGAGATGTTGCGATACACTCTGGTAGAAGCTAGCGCGGGTTTCATCGCAAGCATCCTCTAGGTCAGCAGCAGCAGAGCGTTGAGACAGCCGCAAAGCCGTGTCCAAGTACTCCCGCGAGAACATGTATCCCAGACGGTCGACAATGTTCGCAAGTAGGGTGAACACAGCATTGTGAAGGCCAGCCTTATCTTCATCAATCGCATTTGACAGGTACTCAAACGCAATGGGAACGATTGTAGGCAGTAGCGAGATGGCCTCATCCTCAAGGACGTCGATGACAGAAGTCAGACAGATCAAAGACAAGATGCGGATTCTGTCATCGCTGCTTGATAACGATTCAGGGCCGGCGATAGTTTGAGCCACTGAGGACACAGCGGATACATCCTTCTTGCCGAAGCGCTCGATGATGCGGTCGATGCAGCTGACCGAGACCATCTTCGCATCCATCTCAGATGTCTGTTGCAGAAGCATCTGAACGCTAGGCAAGAAGGAGATGAGTGCTTCCACAGACTTGCGGTCATTCTGCTTGGCAGTGCCTGCTCGAAGCTCAACTGACTTGACTGCAGCAACCTGCACATGAGAGTCTGCACTGGAGAGGAGCAACTCAGCAGACTTGATGAGATCGGTCGTTGGCAAAAGATCCAAGCAACTGGCGAGAACACGACTGCATGCTGCGTACGACTTCGAGTTTGACGTCAGTTTCTTGGAAAGCTGGATAGTGGTTTCGATAATGTCTGCAAAGATCCTTCGTGGCCTTTCTGGGTCATCCTTCTTTCGATATGCTCTGGTGACGTGTGCTTTAACCTTGTCGTCCAGTGCCAGATCGGTCAAGCATGTAAGCAAGCTTTGGATTCCCGAATCAAACTTGTTATCCTTTGTCTTTTCCTTCAATCCAAAGAGAATCTCTGCGACCTGTGGTTTCGGCCCGGTGGCATCGGTGAGAAGATCAAGGTAACCCTTAAAGGTGACTAGAGTATTGATGGGATCGAAGTAAAGCAACAAGTCTGCGCAGAACCTTCGTTGCTCCTTGCTGTGGTACCGGTCGGCAAGTAGAGCAACAATGGCTGGAAGAGAGTCTTCAGGGCCCAATGTGCGAGCCAACTGTGCGAACAGCTTCATCCTTCTGTGCAAGGGAATGTGTTCGAACGCCGCAGTAAAACTAAGCAGTAAGTCTGAGACCCCAGCAATGAAGTCCCTGTGCTTTGAGCGAAGCGAAGCAGCCAGTTGTGGAACAACACGGGAGATTGTCTTATCAACGACCTGAGCTGAGTAGTCATCGTGCTGTCGGAGCAAAGTAGATCCGATGAAAGTGAATATAGGCATAAGGTTGTGCAGAATGAGATCGGGGACCCATGAAGCAAGGTTCGAAATCAAAAGCAGGGCGCTGTTCTGGACTTGTGGGCTGGAGGAGTGTCGGATACAGTCGATCAAAAGGTCTGCGCGCACTGCTGACTGGTAGTCGGCAGTGTCTGGCATATCCATGAGTGTCCTAACAATTGGGCTTAATGACCCGAGGATGATACTCTGCAGGTACACCAATTCAGATTCCGACTGTTGCTTAAGCGGTTGCATTTCAGCAAAGATACCGAAGAGGCTCTTGAAAAGCTCTGGATGTTGACCAGGGTTAGATCCTTCGACCAATTCGAGTACCAATGTGAGTCTTCGAAGAAGCCTTTGAACGTCATCCTGGGAAGAGAGTTCGACTCGGGCCATTTCACTTCGGCTAGTCCGTCTCCGCTTCGCTGCCGGCTGCCCTCCAGGCATCGCGGTGGGCGAGGGAACGCTGTCCAAGAAAGTAACAAGAATTTCAGAGTCGAGATTGACGTTGCGTAGGATTTCGATAGATTGTTCTCTGCAGAGTTTGTCGAAAGAGCTGTCGCCCTCACTCAAAGCCAAGCCTAGCATGCATTGGGCAAGAGAGTGTCGAGATTCAGATCGGAAAGCAGACCATGAAGCCTGAATTCGACCAAAAGCAGCTACTAGCAGCACTTCTCGCTCTTTGTTGAGTGTTCCAGAGATGATATCCTGCAACAATTGGGCACTCTTTGCCTCCCTCGGTGTTATTGCAGCCAGGTGCGAGCGCTCAGCATCATCAAGAGAAATGGCTTCGCCGCTGCACTGTTTTGTGACAGCATCAATTGGAAGACCAGACCATTCGTTCAACAATGGAAGCACGGAGTTGGTGCGGACTGTGTCTGAGACCTTTCCACGAATGTTGAACATTGGCAGCAAACACAGCCGGACTCTCAGCAAGGGTGTACAGCCGGCGTGACTTGCAAAGAAACTGAGTATGGCCGTTCGCGTTTGCATTTTGAAAGTTTGCTTAGGTTGGTTCTGCGACTGCGTTCCCTCGAGAATACTTCGGAGCGCAGGAATGATGAATTGTGCATCCATGACGCACTCCTCAAGCATTGGCTGGAGCATCGAGACAATAAAGATGTAAACATCTTCAGGCTTCAGCTCCGAGACGTTCTTAGAAGCTTTGCCGTAAACGTCCGACTTGCCCCACGACTGAGCCTTTGATCTCGCAGAGGCCTTTCGCGTCAAAAGACTGATGCAGGCGGCAGCGGACCGTCGAATGAGGGGGGAGGGGTCAGCGAGAGCATGGACAAAGTATGGTAAAAGGTTCTGCAGGGTATGAGCAACCTCCGACTTCTCGAATGACAAGGCTGTAGCACGTAGAGCGGCGATACGAACGGCAACCGGGCGGGTACTGGTCCAGACACGGGCAAGGAAGGATAGGTAGCGCGTTTGCTGGAGTGCAGTTCCCTGGTGCAGTGCATCAGAAGCAAGAAATGACTTAGCCTGTTTGGTCAATACTGCCTGCTCAAAAGCATGAGCAACCTCAGCGAACTCATTTTCTGACCCTGCCTCGAGGAAGCTGGTAACTGTAATCTCCGGCACCTCTAGAGCAGGTTTCTCAGTGGTCTCATCAACGTCAACCATCTCTTCATCAGAGTCCATCTCTTGAATATCCTCAATGTCAAAAGTTTGCGCAATGGTTAGTCCAAGGGATTCCAAATCGACATTGTTCTGCTTTGCCGCATCCTGCAGCATGGATGACAGGTCCTTCGATTCGACTAGTTTGGTAGTAACCTGGAGTAATTCTCCATGCGTTTCAGAGCCTGGCACACTGTCGCGCAGAAGCTGGGCTACGGCTGACAGTACGATTTGAATGCGGGATTTGCTGATAAGACCAGATGCGATTAGCTCATGGAAAATGGCATGGTTATCCTCTGAGCTGACGTTAAGTGCACCGAGCGCGCAGCCCAGTACAAGCCGCTCGGCCTGACACTGCTCGGATACACTCTTGAGCCTTTGCACAAGTTGTGGCACCTTGAGGACCTTCTTCGCAACCTTGGTCGGAAGCTGTGCTTTTGAGCGCTCATTTGCGATGATCGCCAAGCAGCCTAGGCAAGATTGAAGTGATGTTTCGTCATGAGCTGCAATCACAGCCTCCATCAAGCCATCTAAAATCTTGTCTCCAACCTTTGCCTGGTTCACCAACATAATGACAATGGCGTAACAGGCTAGTACAGTGTCGGCTCCATGCTTGGCATGCATGCAGCTGTTGAGAACTGGAAGTAGATCTAGGACCAGCTTCTCAGTACTCTGGTCTTGGAGATGCTTTTTGCCAGAGTTTGAGTTGCTCAGTATGCCATAGATTGCCTCGACAGTAATTCCAGACCAAAAGGACAGCATGTGAGCAGCCTGGTGGCCTGCCTCCACTACTTTAGCAACATATGAATGGTAGGCCTTGAAGAATTGGGGCGTATTGATGGCTGTGTAGGCAATGGTCCGCTGGGGTACATTGGTGGGGGCCTGGATGTAAGGGAAGAGGAAGCGGATGGCGTGCGATGGCTGCGGGGGCAGGATGGACAACAGGGCGAGGAATTGGGGCGTGTTGTGGTAAGGCAGGTAGGTGAAGACGAGGCATTCTGTATTGTATTCATGGATGCTGTTTGCAGTTAGCCATGCCAACAGCGCAAGCTTGTGCGGGCGAGATGGTGATATTCAACGTACCGGAATCGCCTCACAAGCCACTCCAGCGCCTTCTCTGCTGGCTTAAGCAGCAATCGGGGGCCAACCAGCGTAATGAAGGCCTCAAGCACGGTATCGAGCTTGGCATTTTCATCCTTGGTCATCTGGGTGCGGTCTTCGGCTTTGCTCTGCTCGCTGAACAAACTCTTGGAGAAGCGCAAAAACCTTGAATCTAGTGCGCATAGCTCCCGGTAGCCCTCATAGCATATTAAATAGACATTTTCAAATGACTGCGATGCGGCGATCTTAGGATCAAATAGCAAAGATTTGCCATGTGCCGCCTTCTGGGCGCGCAGGTCAAGCTGGTGGGTGCTCGAGGCCGCGATGGTCGCGAGCTGTTTCTGAAGCGCTGTCGCCATTTCCGGGAATTATTCGTGTCGCACAAGATATCAAAGTTTGTTTTTGGAAATCCCGGAAGCCATAAGACGCTGCGAAACAGCGTGGAAGTTGTCGTGGCAGGTTGGGGGGGAAAGCTTGAGGATGGTGATGCGCATTCAAAATTTCGAGGAAGGACCATTTGCAAGATTTCACGCTAGTGGGTTTTTACGGCGGGCCGCTTCAGCCACATGCGCCATCGGACTCCCGAGACACGTGCTACCTCCCCTTCATTGCACACGGCCCTCCGTCCTAGGTATCAAGTGTTCACAGCATCCACACCTTCTTCCAGGAAAACGAAATGATTTTGACATTGAACTGGTAGCATCTCATTGGATTTGCACCGTCACTCGGCTCATGCTGCGTCTCTCGCACCCTTCATCGTGGCTACAAACAAGAGTAATATGACATTAGCTTGTATTATCACTTAGTATCGAAGGATTTTGTCGAATGCTCGTTCCTTATAATGAGCGCGAACACCTCCAGTTTCGCGAGCTTCCGGCCAAAGCCCAAGCCTGCTCAGGAACCATCCAAAAACCCCCAACAACATGGCAAATCTGATGAGACATCAAAAGAAAAACACCAACGCAGAAGAATGTCGAAATCACCAAGCCGACAGATCCGGGAAAAAGACGCGTCTGCAAATAAGTCCTATTTCAGTGATCGACGAGGAGACGCGGACGTGCTACGATATGGTACCTTGAACCGTTATGAGATCCCACCTTACCGTCGCTACGGCCATGGATTCGTCTTGGGTCTTTCATTGCGACAGAAAATTGACCGAGAATTATCTACGGATAAGAAAATATATGTGTCGCCTGCCACAGGCCGACGTCAACAGCGTCTGCTCACAGACAAATCTACAAAGCGATCAGGTGAACGTGCGCTGCGTCTAGTAAAGGCCGGCGGCGATGCATCAGATCTCAACCAAGACTTTGTGCTCTTGTCCACAACTGGCAAAAGGAAGCGCCATGACAGTGATGATGACGATGAAGACGACGACGAAGGAACACCGGAATTTGACTATCGAGGAATAGAAGAGGCAAAGTCTGCAGAGCCAGCTGACCCCGATACGCAGTATGAGTCTGATGTTGATGTTACATTTGATGCCGAAATTACTCGCACCAACTCGAGACTGGCATGGCACACCAAAGAGCATCCTGAAGATGTCTCAGGGTGGCTGGCGCTGATCGCTCACCAGGAGGCCATGCTGAAGCTTGAGCGGCCGTCTGCGGAGTTGACAGTTTCTGACAAAGCCCATCTTGCCGACATACGCATCGACATATACACGGAAGCCCTTAAGAAGATCAGTAAAGACCCTGAGAGCCAGCTGAAACTGTACAAAGGGCTCTTGAAAGAGGCCGAAAGAGCATGGGATGGGGCCAAGCTGGCCAGTAAATGGAAGGACGTTCTCACAAAACATCCAGAGAGCGTTGAACTGTGGATGATGTATCTTGACTTTGTGCAGTCGCGATTTACAACTTTCAAGTACGAGGATTGCCGAGCGATCTTCTTCAAGTGCATCGAAACTCTCACGGCAAGCACACAGCATATTTCACATGCGAGCATGCTGCACATACTGCTGCGCCTTACATCCATGACGTATGAAACCGGATATCAAGAGCTCTCGGTAGCAATTTGGCAAGCCTTGCTTGAGTTCCGTATTCTACGGCCCGCAGGGGATGCGACCATTGAATCATTTGAGATGTTCTGGGATAGCGAGGTAGCACGCATTGGCGAGCCGCAAGCAAAAGGGTGGAAGCATTACAGTCCAGAAGACGAACCTGCATCGCTCGAGTTCGCCCCCTTGTTGGAAAAAGACTCCTCAGACTCGTTCTTTGAAGATTTCGAAAAACGCGAAACGGAAGCTACAAGGCGGCTTGTGATGCCAGGTCGCACATCTGATGAAATAGCGGAGGACGATGCCTTCCATACCATTCTCTTTGACGATATAGCACCATATCTGAAGCTAGTCCCTGAAGATTTGCCGGCAGAACTGCTTGTGGATGCCTTTCTATGCTTTTGCGGACTACCTCCTATGCCAAAGTCGGGCGCGCATCAGCAAAGCTGGTGGTCCGATCCTTTTCTGCAACGCTACTGGTCATCGTCTCCCGTTAACGGAGATGAATCTTCCAACTTTACACAAACGCTCAAGCACTTCTCGAATTGCCCGTCGAGAAGTTTTCAGATGACAACTGAGCTATTGTTTGACCAATGTTTCTCTACCAGTAGCATTGGTCTAGACACCGATTTTATCAGACGACTGCTCAAACTCGTGGCCTCAGATACATCGAGCGACGATGTTCTTGGAGAGTATCTTCTTGCATTTGAACATCGGCACTACCCTAACGAGGCCTTCAAAACAGCAAAGCGACTACTAAAGGCACGGCCATCGAGCTTGTGTCTATACAATGCTTATGGATTAGTCGAATCTCGGCTTGGAAATTCAGACAAGGCAGATCAGGTATTTCGTATGGTGCTTGCTATGCAAGCCGGTAACTCGAAGGAATTGACTCCTCAAGTATTGGAACTCCTAGACACCTGGGTCTGGGACGCTCTTCGTAGAGGAGAGAGAAACGTAGCTCTCTGGCGACTCGTCTCACCACACGGCAGCCTTCCTGCCGAAACTTCAAAATCGCAACCCGACTCAACTCTCATAGACAGTACTCGTACAAAGCTCGCCGAAATCAGCGAACAAGCCCTACTCGCCCAAGACCACACAACCGCAATCCTCAGCACCTCCCTCTCCGCTCTCCTCCTCTACCTAACAAGCTCCTACTCCCCCTCTCTCGCCCTAAATCTCCACTCCCACCTCTCCCTCTGGTTTACCTCCCACGCTGCGACTTCCTCCCCCTCCGCCGAACTCCATGCCCAATCCATATCCCGCCTCCTCACTTACCACACCACCCACGCCCCCATCGTCAAACCCGCCCTCACCCGCTCAACCCTCGAGCCCCTCCTCGCCCACTTCCCAGACAACACCATCTTGCTCTCCCTCTACGCCGCAAACGAATCTCGCTTCTCAATCGACGACCGCGTCCGCGGCGTAATGCATACCGCACTCCAGCGCACCGACGACCGCAGCATAGCCGGCTGGGCATTCGCGATCCACTACGAGACGCTCCGGGGAGAAGTCGCAGGCTCGACGCAACATTCCATCCGCGCACTGTATAAACGCGCGGTCGAAGGGAGCGCGAAGAATTGTCCTGCGCTGTGGAAATCTTACATCAATTTTGAACTTGCGCAGCTGCGGCGTCTGCGTGATTCCCGACAGCTGCAGAACAAGAAGCCAAGGAGAGATGGGAAGAAGAGTAAAGTTGAAGTTAGGTTGGAGGAAGCGAGGCAGAGGGTTAAAGATACGTTTTATGCGGGTTTGAGGAATTTGCCGTGGTGTAAGGAGGTTGCTATGCTTGCTTTTGGGGAGGCGGGGGGTTTGTTTGGGGATGAGGAGAAGTGGAGGGTTGTTAGGGTGCTGGTGGAGAAGGAAATGAGGGTTTTTGTTGAGGTGGATGATGATGAGGCTTGGGGCGTTGCGAGGGAGACGGGGTGGACGGTTTGAGGGTGATGCATGGATGTCATTCGGTTGCTTTTGTCATGTTTTGTAAAAGTTTTATTTCGCATCATATCGTTGGATTAAGACAGGTGCAATGCGACCAATATCCGAAAAGGTGGTTATACGCGAAGTGATAAGGGGGGAATGTCGGGACCAAGGTTTGTTGGACTATGTTTCCCTTTCTGGGAGCCATGATGCGCACATGGTGCTGATCTCCGAATCATGCATTCGACTCTGGTATAGCTATAGATTTTAAGTTCAAGTGCAAATTTAGTAACGACGGCATTGAACTGAGGTATATCGAGGAGTGTATCAAATGCCCATAGTCTCAGGGAAATGACAAGGAGAAAAGAGGCGCGACTCGAGATAAAGCACATGATTATGAGGATCATTCAGGACAACGTGGCTGAGCGTGCAAAAGAAAACAATGGTATGGAAATTAAATCTTCATCTATCTAGTGCATCAGCGTCATGCCGTTCTAGATCAAACTCGAGAAATCGCATTATCGAGACCGTCTTCTCTTGACAGCCGGCTATGTACACCACCTAAACAACCTTATTCCTTCATGTCACCACCATTAAAACCCCTTCCAGCCACACTCGAAGATCCGCTTCCAGCCGTTTGCCATTGGCTCCCAGTCTGCCTCGTTCAAGTCCTGGCACCATAGATCCGAAGTCTTGAGAAGCGACTTCTTCTCCTTGAACAAACACTCGTAATCACACACAGTAACAAAGAAAGGAGTGATCTCAGTGAAAGTCTCAGTGGTCATCTGGGGCTTGCATCCTTGGCCTTGATGGAAGTCGCAGCCTGGCATGTCCTTTTTGATAGAGAAGTGCACAACACACTTATTGACATCATGGGGGTTTAAGACAGTCATGTCAACACCGAAAGGCATCATGTGCTCCAAGGGACGATTGACTGACTGAATGTAGTCTTTCATCTCCTTCATTCCGTTGCCGTGGACGTTGTGCTCACCAGCATGGTTGCCGTTGGGGTCGTACAGCTTCCAGTTGACTTCGGAGTAGTCGTTGAACATGTATTGGTTGATTTTCACCTTCCAGTGTCCAAACTTGTCCATAGGGCCATGGCTAGGGTAAGGCAGCGCGAATGAGGTCTTCGTTATTTTAGGTAATGTAAACGAAGTCTTGGACGGGACCATGCTAGTCGTGTTGCTAGCAAAGGTTTTGGACGTGTGGAATGGGTCGTTCGGGCTATTGTCACCTTCGTCATCGTCCAGCGAGAGTGGAGCCCGGGTACAAGCAGGACCATTTGAGTTGACTGTTTTAGTACCTGTCTGCGTAGTCGTCGTGTCAAATCCAGGCATTGCACCACCGCACATGGTCACTGTGGCGTCGATCATTGGCAAGCAAAGCGAAGAAACCATGGTCGAAGAAGTTCCTCGAAGGCTCGATGGAAGGGCAGAGACATTGAACCCCTCAGTACACCATACAAAACGTTCAGTGATTACCGTCCTCTTGCTGTCGTCGCAGTCTTCCGGGTCAGGTCGATTCGGCGGCTTTGTCGGTGCTGGCCCAGGCTTAGGCCCACAACCACCAGAGATTGTACAGCCAGGGCGACTGCAGAGTTCTGGAGGACAAGGCTCGCACCCTCCTCCTGGACAGTACCCATCGTAACCGACGATACCTGATGGTTGTGTGCCAGGGCATCCGAAGAAAACACAAGGGTTACAACCGAAAAGACCACAGGGAGATGTGATTTCAATCTCTAGTCCAGGGCATCCGGGTCCAAAAGAAAGACCCATCCAACCGCAACCACAACCGAAGAGCTTGCACTTTGGGTCCTTCTCCTTTGGACGAGACGTTGGCTTGGGCTTGACCTTGGGGTCGTCGCGGTCGCTGTCGCTAGGACTATCGCTCTCACCATCCCTGTCGCACTTCTTGGGAACGCATGGGCAGACGGGCCGCTTGAACATGAAGAATGTGACAGTACGCCACACCGCACACTCGGCAACGCAGTCGTTTGGCTTGCAATCTGGATCGCTGTCTGAGTGCGAATCTGGATCTCCGTCATGGTGATCGATGCTTTCAGGGAAACCCCACCACCAAGCCCGACACCAGTTGATGTTCTCAGGGAGTAGACATTCATGAGGCGGCTGCACATTGATGGGCCTCGGAAAAACCCAACCTACGCAGAAGATTCTGCACCAGTCCAAGTTCCGGCACTCATTAGGACATCCTGTGATAGTGGGCGACGGCTTAGCGGAGCTGGAAGTGGAGCTGACGATAACAACCGGCGGAGCAGTAGTGGCTTTAGATGGGACAACGATTCCAGTCGGGGTATTGCTACCCTGAACGGAATTCGGAGGACGAATGGCTGTCTCACCACCTGAGGACTGCATTAGTGAGCTTCTTAGAGGCGAAGAGGAGATAACCAGGCTCGAGCCGCTGTGAGGAGGCGACTGTTCTGCCGAACTGCCAGAGGGAAGCGGGACCGAGGATGGGACCTGACCCGAACCACTTGGGAGACCTGCCCACGAACTACCCACAGCTGGAGACGACCCAACTTGAGTGGTGGGCGTTGCTAAAGACGTAGCTCCACTTGGAAGGATGGGAACGACAGGAACGATTGCCGTGGCAGAAGGCCCTGTAGAGCTACCTGGCCAAACAGCGGAGGACACAGGAGCAGAGGAAACTGGAGGGACAATGTTCGTGACAGAGGGAACGATAGGGATGATGGCCGTGACGGAAGACTCTGTAGCAGATGAGCCAGAACGCGAGGAGCTTGAGGCCGATACACTAGCCACTGAAGTGACACCACTCCAAGGTCCAGAAGTAGATACACTAGAGCTTCCCAGTATGGTAGATCCAGTCCCTGTCCATGGAGTAGAATGTGATACAGGCTGGGATGGAGGCTGACTCTGAGGTTGCGATGCCGATAGAGATGGCAATGGCAACGGTAATGGAGACAACGACGGAGTAGGAGCTGAAGATGGAGCTGGAGATGCAGATCGAGATGGCGATGGCGATATTGGTCCTGGTATCTGCACTGATGAAAAGACATCAGAATGGCTCAGCGTGGATCCGGAGATTGGCTGGCTGCTCGAAACAGCGGAAGATGGAGTAGGAGATCCTTGCGATGAAGGGTGTTCAGACACTGAGGGCACAACGGAAGGATGATTCGGTCCAATCGAGCTCTTGGGTGGCTGGGGAACAATCGGACCCTGCGTGGAGGCAATCGATGATGGTAGAGAGGATGGGGCAGGATTCACCGACACTGTTGGAGTAGACGAAGGAAGGCTAGGTGAAGCGGATGAACCTGGTGAAGCAGAAGATGGGATGCCAGGCTGGGCGGGGGACGGAATACGAGACGCAGAAGAAGACGGAAGGCTGGGCTGAACAGAAGACGGGAGGCCTGGTCGAGCGGATGATCCTGGTGAACTAGAAGACGGGAGGCCAGGCTGAACAGAGGAAGGTAGGGCGGGCTGAATGAACGATGAAGCAGAGGGCGCCAGAACAGGGTCAGAGCATGGAAATGGTGGAGCAGACGACGGGAGGCTGGGCTGAACAGGAGACGGAGCAGAAGACGGCATCCCAGACTGAATAGATGACTGAATGCTAGGCGGAGCAGGCCGAGAGGATGAACCTGGTGGAGCAGACGACAAGATACCAGGCTGAACGGGAGACGGAGCACCAGATGGAGCAGGATGTGGTACACTAGGTTGAGCAGATGAACCTGGTGCAGCAGAGGGCGAGAAGCTAGGCGGAGCAGAAGATGGCCGGCCAGGCTGGACAGAAGATGGAGCAGACGGTGGAGCAGCAGACGGGGCAGATGGCAGCAGACTAGGTTGGGTTGGAGGGGGCGCGTGTGGCCCGCCGGATCCCCCGTCGCAGTATTCATGCTCGATGGCCCAAAGCGAAGTGCCTCCGAGGCAGCGCTTGTTTGCTAGTGCCAGCTTCATCGCGAGCGTAGCATTGTCGTCGTATCCAATCCACTGATCAGCCCAGGAGATCTCCTTGACACCAGCACCACCGTAGATGACCTGAGGGGTCAGGTTCTTCTCGCGAATAATCCTTGAGATCTCACAGGCGCTGAGAAGACCGTCTTCCCTTGTACAGCTACCAGCTTTGCTTGGGCCGGTGAACTCACAGCCGTAGTACTTGCAAGTCTGGTTGGCGACAGTGAAACCACGTCCATAATTCGCAATACCCATGTTGACTTTTGCAGGATCGAGGCTAGCGGATGTGAGCAGGTCCAGAGCGGTGTTGATTTCGGCAAGATCAGTGTGTGGCTTGATCTTGGGACCTAAACTGTTGATAAAGGCGTCCCAAGGGCCATGGAGGTCGTAGGTGAGAACCGTGAACCAATCGACGAAGTTTTGCATCTTCAACGGGGCCATGTTCTTCAGATACTCCTTTTGGGCTGGAAGAACAACAGAGATCGTGAAATCTTTTCCGAGGCACTCGCGCAGCTCGTGAACCAGATCAACTTGATTTTGAGTATCTGCTGGATTACCGCCACGATTCGACGCACCAGGCCACTCCCAGTGGATCTCAATGCCAGTGAAATTCCAAGTATCGAGAAATTGTTTGAGCGAGTCGACGAATGCCTTGCGGTTGGACTTGGTACTTGACATGTCAGACCAGGCAGTGCGTGTTGGCCCCTCGTTGGATACTTCCCAGCCGCCGATAGCCTGTAATTAAGTCAATATTCGCACCATGAGAGAGTTTTGAGTAAACACTTACCAATCCTTTTCGAACATTGTCGGGTAGATGGAGAAACTGTTTGTAAATTTCTCCATCATCGGGGTGCTCCATGCTAACCGTAAAATTCTTCGGGTCAAAGACAGCGAAACCGAGGACAATGTGAGTGAACCCTGTTGTGTTCAAGCGGAAAGGCCAGATCTGCTCGCAAGAGCGTCGGCGAATGTTTGATGCTGCATAGTATGTGATACGACGCTTTGCAGTATGAGGATCACAATAACCTAAGCATCGTCAATACTCTTTAATGCACAAAGTCTTGGCAGGAGATACATACCATCGCCATCGCAGCAGACACCGTCGATACAGGGCTTTGATGCACTGCACTTGGGAGGGTCATGGCCGATAATGGAGTGACCTTGGGAGTAATCTTCGATGATATCGAGGGTGGGTGGGACGTCGATGGAGTGAGAGTTGCTAGCGAAGCAACTCACCAACAGCGCAAACAGTGCAACGATGAGTAGACGCATTGTTATAACCGCTGCGTCAGTCGGAGTCGAAGTCAAAAGCAGAAGAAGGGTCAATCAGTGTCAAGAGAAGGAGTTAACCATTGTATTGGAAGAAGTTGTGGGAGAAAGCTGGAGAGGTGCGGGAGGGGTATATATTACTAGGAAAGTGGGCGAAAAGCCGCTAGCGAGTGAAAGTGAAAGGTGGGTGTCAGGAAGGCGCGACCAGGTGAGAGTGAGTGTACTCGTGCGGACAGTCATATCACGCGGCCTACCCTCCTTGTCTAAGCAGCACAGCTTCTAGGAGACTTATCTCAGACTGGGCAAGGCAAATTTGCCCTCTTTCACTCTGAGAGATTTCACCTGTGAAATTGACCACAAGCAGCTACTAATCCTCGGTGTCTTCGAATGGACTAGACTAAAAATAGATCCCACGATAACAGCTCAATACCAACAAGAGACAGCTCTACAGCAGCAACAAAGCACCACACATCTTGCCATGATATAAGTTACTACACGAAGAAGTCATCAAGTATACAAAAAAGTAAAAAAAATATAATAAAAAACATACGACAGCGGGGATTCGCCAGTGGTCACCCACCTGACTACTAATCCGCCGATTTCGAGCTTGAGTACCGCTGAGCGAACGGGAAGCGCTAATATCTCGAATCTATGGCCGTATGTGAAAGAACTTAAAATTTAGGGAATTATATTAGCGGTGTTATTGGAAAAACGGTCTGGCAAAACGGCGCAGCGATGTGCTTAGCTAGCGCTTCATCCCCCCATCAACCTAATCCTCGACCATGCTATATGAGTTTATACAGTATTCTGACAACCCTGGAAGTGGATGGAGAAACTGCTGGATGGAAAGGCTATCGCCTTCGAACAATAATAGCAAAAAAAAGCATGAAACAAGATCAGAGATGCGCGGCATATCCATCTGCAGTTATGTCGATATATAAGACAGTGATATATTGACTATTTGAGGGATTTGAAAGTTCGAGTTTGGTCTGATTGCCCGCTTCTTATGCTGTTATGAAACAGTAGTAGGTGTAATATTATGTTTGTTAGTATAAAAAATGATTCTTCCTCAGCGACAAACTTTACCCACTTAGGAGCAATCATGCCATAGACAAACACGTTGCTTGTTTGAAGATTGCACGCTGACTCCGCATTATCAAGTTTCCACCAACTGAGTGCTAATGCAAGCTACCGAGCCGAAATTATGGTCTTCATGTCGGATCCCAACTTAGATGCTCGAGCCTGGACAGAAGGACGATGTCAAAGTCAAAACCACAGGATGATGTCGGGCTGGCACTGCGGCCCCGCTACTGGTGACGCGCTACAAACGCGCTAAATTCTGAAAGTCCTTCACGTGATTGATTGGTCAACGGCGGGGCAATCGTCCTCAATTCGCTACATCTGACATCAAAAAGATTGTACGAGCGACATCTAATACCTGTGGCGTAAATCAGCTCTTGGTAATGTTTGCAATGAGATACAGTGAATCGTTCTTGTAAGATGCAAATTCTCAATCAGAGCCGCTATAAGAGCCGATCAACAAGGCGCCGTCTGGTATTTCAGCTGTGGGCGAGCTAGATTTGTAATAGCCAGCCTCATTTTATTGCCGTGCTGAAGTTCTTCCGCGCCATCATCTTCAGAACCCAGAACTAGGGCGTACAGCGCACACACATCACTATCAGTCTATGTCTTGGCATGTTCCTGCATGGCGGGGTCGCGCTAACGTCATTTACTAGTCTTTCGATCTCGACTCTGTCTACTGTACGCCACCATCGTATCTCATGAGTTTATATTCTTGAGCACCACCAACATGGCGCACTCGCCTCCTGCTGGCGGTATACCGGGCGTCATGATGCCACCGCGTCTCTCCATAGAGCTCGACCGTACCGATCCCGGCGTCCCTTTCCGTGCATCCCACTCCCACATCCACCACACATGGGCCCGAACCTTCCACTCGCGACCGGAGCTCTACATCCGTCCCCAGAGTCTCGAGGAGGTTCAAAAAGTCGTCAATCTCGCACGTCGCATGCGGAGACGGGTTGTTACTGTAGGATGTGGACATTCACCTTCGGACCTAACATGTACTTCATCATGGATGATCAACCTTGATGACTTCAACCAGATCTTGAAGGTCGACAAGGAGCGTAGAACAATGACAATTCAGGCTGGAATACGCATGCACAATTTGAATCTCCAGGCAAAATCTTACGGTTTGACCATGCCAAACTTGGGCTCTATCGACGTTCAGTCTCTGGCCGGAGCCATTGGCACAGCGACACATGGTAGCTCATATAGCCATGGATTACTCTCGGACCGCGTTCAGAGTTTGCGCATAGTACTGGCCAATGGGCAAGCTGTTCGTTGTTCTCCGCAACAATCCCCCGACCTCTTCCGAGCTGCATTGGTATCTTTGGGTGCGTTGGGTATAATTGTCGAGATCGAATTCCAAATGGTTGAGGCGAACAATATTGAATGGGTACAGACCATTCGACCTATTGAAGATGTCCTGGCAGATTGGAACAACGGACTGTGGACTTCCAATGAATTCGTCAGAGTATGGTGGCTACCGTATATGAAGCGCGCGGTTGTATGGCGTGCAGACAAGACGGAAAAAGCACACCGGGCACCCGAATACAACTGGTACGGTGGTAGTGTTGGCTATCATACCTATCATATCTTACTCTGGATATCGCAATACGTCCCACGTTTCCTGCCCTGGGTAGAATGGTTCGTCTTCGGCATGCAATACGGTTTCAAAGATGGGGCCGTCATCTCTGCCGTCGGTGAACAACGTACTGAACTTCTCATGAACTGTCTCTACTCTCAGTTCGTCAACGAATGGAGCATTCCTCTCGAAAAAGGCCCCGAGGCCTTAACTCGCATCACAAACTGGCTCCACGGCGATGAGAAATCCTCCGGTCTCCCATTCAGCACTAAAGGTCTATACGTCCACTCTCCCATTGAAGTCCGTCTCGCAAACACTGTTGATCGCGAGCCGCGTCCATACCTTGACACCTCTTACGCGCATACACCTTCCCTGTATCTCAATGCCACACTGTATCGTCCCTATGGCCAGGATCCCCCTTGCAGAGAACGCTATTACGAAGCTTTTGAGCACTTGATGAAAGAGTACAATGGCCGACCTCATTGGGCAAAGAACTTTCAATCCGTCGATTACAACTATCTCTCGTCAGTGTATGGTGACGACCTTGATGAATACAATCGTGTCCGCAACGAAGTTGATCCTGAAGGCATGTTCCTTGGTGCTTGGCACCGCCGCACCATTCTGCCACCCAAGGCTGATCTACCCTTGCTGCCTCTTGAAGAGAAGGAAGTCTTACGCCGAAGTCGCCGTACAGGTGGTGTTGACTGGATCGGTGAGCAGGCACGTTGGTTCGATGGCGGTCTTGACGTTTTTGAAAAGGCCGGCAGTGAATCTGGAGAAAGCTTCGACCTCATGGCCGAGGCTGAGGCGCAAAATAGCGTACTGTTGGAAGGATTGGCTGACGAGTTGATTGTCACCGAGGACAGTTATGATATGGAGACTGAAGGCAGGATGAGAGAGGGCACGGAGCAATATATGACCGGAACGAATGTCTTCAATAAAATGTGAAGTTGTCAAGCAAGAGCAGTACACGGTTGCTTGTTGATAGATGAGAAGAGAAAACCTCTCGGTCAGTCAACATACATGTGTTAGCTACGTGGAACACACACAAGCACTCGATGGCTACGAGACTAAGACGACCTGTAATATAAGCCTCCATGAGTCAGTTATACAACAAACGATCGTCCGGCGCCCCGGTGAAATCAACACATTAGCGCACCCGATCGGGCAAAGTGCTATCGCGCCTTCATCATGCCAGCTACTTCATGATTTTCGTTTTGTACCTCACTTAAATTCTAGCTGATTTCGCTGAACCACGACAAAATGCTCAGCTACTGTGCAGAGAACAAATTTGAGAACGAAAGGTTTTATAGCGAATGACTTGACATGTTTCTAGGTACAGGAAATTCAACACGTCTCTCCTTCTCCAATCTGCCCACAGCTATCTGAGGCACGATTCTTGTCTACTCTCGTCCGCTAGTTTCTCGTTTCACAGACAACAACTCATCTACTGAGTCTGCACATAGATGTCAGAGCTTCCAGAAGACTGGTAACCTTCAGTAGCGACAATCTGGTAGTAGTGTTGGCCAAGGTTCAAGCCATAGCGAGACCAAGCGTTGAAGTGGTTCTGCATGTTCACGCTTCCACCGACACGCTTCTGGGTGCGGACAGACCTATCATAATAGTCAACATCTACACTTTTGTGGAATCAGACAGCAAAAATGACTTACCAGTACTGCTGAAAGGTCCTTGTTCCGTCAATGGAGGGCTGGTTGACACGGGTGGAGACGGCAACGTTGTAAGTACCACCATCAGTCTGGAAGCTACCCTTGATCTGGGCTCCACTGCTAGGGTTGTAGGTTCCGTAGGATTCAATTACGTAGTACTCGACAAGCGGGTTGCGGGTCCATCCGTACACAGCGAGGTACCCGTTGCCCTGGGGGTTGAAGGCTCCACCGTAGTTGATGACACTACGAAGTCACATCAGTAAAAGTCCTCATCAATAAACAGTCTTTGCAACCTACCGGCCGTTTCCAGGGTTCCATCCCTTGCCACCAACAAAGTTGCCAGTGTTCCTCCAGGTCACGGAGTACCTGCTTCCCTCACCCATGGTGTACTGGGCAGAGCCACCGCCATCAGTCCACCACGAGTAGAAGTATCCATTGTGGTATCCCTCGGAGCTGGGAGTAGACTGACGCTTCTCAAGGAGAGCAGTCGCGTTGGCATCGTCACGCTCACGAAGGAAGTCGAAGGGAGCAGCGAGAACGCTGGTGGTAGCCACAGCGGCGAGAAGCAGAGACTTGAAAGAAACCATCTTGTGTTGAGTATTGCTGATCTGTGCTGGATGCAGTGATGCTACTGACTGGGAGCAGCTATCAACTTATATCTCTACGCCGAGTAATAGTTGAGCCTGAATCGCAGGATGAAATGGCACTTGGGGTCATGAGGTCTCATCTCGCGCACTGTCTCTATTCGTGATGGTGTACACATTGGTGGTGGGTTGGAACCTCTCACTTTGACAAGCTCGCCCTAAGCGGCGGCCACAATGACCAAGTCGAGACACATAGGGAACATGCACGGATCGACATCCAGTTTCGGCAGCAACAGCCACCACGGGGTGATCAAAAAGATCCGTAGCCCTTGCGTAAATCTGCATAACATAATTAAAATAACATCGCTGTACCCGGGTTTTACGCGCTGTTTGAACCGGGTTTCGAGGACGTTAATATAAAGGAACGCCACAGAAATAAGGGCAGACACCCTACCCCACACTCCCCATATCCTTTCACAGCTCAAGAAGAACTTCAATCGGGCTAAACATGCATACACGATGTATCTATCAGGGGTAGTATCGCACGTGACGGGACACAGAAGGCTCCAGGCGGGAAATCTCGGCAATCTTTCAGTTTACCACCGGTTGAACACGTCCTGCCAAGATATATAGGAGCCGGCACTTCTACCGCTTCCACTACGACACGCCAAGCGCGGTGGATATCTTGGGCGGAGAAGAGACGTGGAGTGCAGAAGTGGGTCGACATGTGGGCGAGTTAACGGAGAAAAGGTTTTGGAACGAATCACAAGAATTGGCGGAGAAAAGGATATGCCCAAATTGGGCAGATAAGACAACAAATCCCATAGTCATCGGTAATTGTGCAGAATCGCACATGGCGTGCTTGGAGACTGCCTTCAATCCTCCACAGCGTTATCCGGATATCCAACTCGTTTGGGAAGGTTCAGAAGCACTATCGACACTAGGTCACTATACGTAGGTTAACTATAGGAGGACGTCATCCAGACTACTGCACCCCGGTTCCCCGCCAAGATCGGGCGGCTCCACACCCATCGACATGGCGGGTGTGGGCGGACTTGGAAATTAGCCTGTGCTAGTATTCGACTACAATAGGTCACCTTACGGACTATTGAAACCACCGGACGATTCTTTTGTTTCATGAATTCGATCTGAAGACATTTGAAATCACGTTGCTTCAGATCTACTAAGACGCGTTGTCTCTGAAATTGGACGAAAGAAAAGCTATTTTGGGAAATTATAGCATTACTAAGAGAGCGGGTCTTGTGTGACCGTTTTCGTCCGGAAACTCGGCAACGACAAAAGATTTAAAGTTTCACAAGAAAAAGGAAAAAGAAAACACGCACGGAGCAAACTGGGGGCTGTGGAGACATATTAACATAATGCATTTCCACATAGGCACAGAGGTAAAGGAAAAGAAATCAAAATCACAAAATTCAGAATGACAAGAAAGGCAATCGCTACGTGCAGGAAACAGGGACCAGGTTAGAAAACATATTGCTGAACAAGGTGATCCAAGATTGGTCTGTCTCTCCCTCTCAATCTCTCTTCCGGATACGAACTCCGTTCACTGATCAAACATCTCGCGCCACTTTCCACGTTTTGCAGCAAGAAAAACACATCCTAGTCCCACGTTTTCCGTGTGCTGTGTAACCTCATGACTACCAGGCGGCAAAATAGGGCATACAGGACCTCATTTCCCGTCTCGGGGCTTGATTCTGATGACTTCAATATAGTCTGCCTAACATGTCGCCCCTGCTACCCGACTTGAACTCTTATTTCTGTATTTCTGTTTAGCCGGCTTGAGGGCAATAGTGGCGTGTCACTTTTGCCAGATGAGGCAGTGCAGTCGTGGCTTGGTTTTGATTCGATGAGAGGCGATATGGTATGCTCGCCTGCGGTATCTGAGACTCAAGTATGGGTCTGGAAAGTAGAGCATTTTCTAGAGATTCTCATCGTTTCGTCGCGATCTCGCAAGAAGGTATTTAGTTGACGCCATCGAGACTGAGCACCTTGCGCAAGTTTCCCCTCAAAGCTCCTTTTCTCGCCATCTTACACCGCAGGTGTCAGCTGCCTGCGTGATTATTCTGTCAGGCTTGTTGCTTTTTCTTGTTGGGCGCGCTTTATTAAAATTCGGTCCTGATTGAGTGGCAACAGTCATAGAACGACACAGGATATCTCGTCATTCTCGACGGATATACAGTGGGGATAATTGAAAAACACTCGCCATCAGACTTCTACCGTCTTGTCATCATACCATAAGGGAAACTGTAATTAGACTTGTAGCCTTGTGACTAAATCGACTGAGACACTATCAGATGAGTTCTCCGTACCCCTGGTGGGTTTGCCCTCAATTGTGGGCAAATCTTAGAGATCACACATGTCACCAAGGTCATCGGATATCAGGCTATGAAGCTGATATCAGATCATGTTGTGAAGTAATCTACAATATCTGTGTCGCTCGATCTACTCCACAAGGCAGGTACGATCGACATACTTTCTAACAACCAGAACGCAGGTTTGAAGTTAAGTCGGACCGTTTCAAAGCGTACTCCACAATGAACACTGAACACTGAACTCTGTTGAGAGAGAATACCACAGAGACCATGCGAATGCGACAAGCGGCGTTGATTCCAACATTACCGCAATCATCATGATTTCAAGTTTCATACAAGACAACAGCCACAGAACTCAACGCTTCATATCACAAACCCCTCTCATCGCATGTCGTTCTCAAAACTCAGCACCACCCACCATCACCTCCACGTGACATACACTACGCACGGTTCAACGGGCCACCACCCTCCCACCTACATTACCCCAATCTAACTTTCATATAAAACCAGAACAAAATACTCCCAACATACCCTTATCTACACCAAATCTCGCTTATCGTCGTAAGTGGTACACTTATTGTTTCATCCCTTCCCTGGGATTGATAGCTTCCTCGGAGTTTGCTGTTGTTGTTGTTGTTGTTCTTGATGACAAAACGGGGTCCTCGGAGTCTTTTTGCAGGGTATCGGTGTCCGAATGACGAGGATGAGTGGGTGGGTGGCGACATTTCGGATTTAGCCTTGATGGGGCAAAGATGGATTGGTCACGCCACTGTTAAATGGTTGCTAAACGGATGCCTGGATTACAGTTTGGGGGGGAGGGAACACAGCAAACGGTCTTGCTTCTGGACTCAGGTACGCGGAGTACGGCGTTTGTAGTGTGATTTAAGGTATGCTGCGCCGACTCAGCCTGTTGGTTGGGAGAATTGATGGTACGTACTTTGTTTCCTTACTCTCTGTCTCTCTATCTCTTTTGCGGTATTCTAATGACACGATACTCTTATCAGATACCAACACCACATTCATCGCATCAACACCGAAGATGCGCATCTACAGTCTCAGCGTCGATGCTGCGCTTCTAATCACTCCGTCGATATCCGCACTCTCTTTGTCGATGCTGCACCTCTCACACACCGCCGATGCCAGTGCAGTGATCTTCGGCGCACTTACTCCTTACCCCGCGTTTTGATCCATCCCACCGGTGCCAAACTCTCCATCTTCCCCAAAGATAAGCGACCCTGATCTACGCGTTCACAGCGCTGTCTGCCCTATCAAACGCAACCCGTCCCGTTCTTTCCCGATAAACCAACATGCTCTGCTGAGCGAGCGCTTGACACACCCATTGAGACGAAAGCCATTATTTCCACTTCGAGGATACTTTGCGAAATCCTACCAGAGGCTCGGGATTTTGCAGCTTTGGGATGACTGTTTTTCTGCTTCAGGGCTTCGTTGCGAAATTTCGGACAAAAAAAGATGTTGTGTGCTGTATATGGTCCGCCTTTCGGAGTTTGACCTTGCTCGTCCAATCCCA
This sequence comes from Bipolaris oryzae ATCC 44560, assembly GCF_000523455.1. NCBI lineage: Eukaryota > Fungi > Ascomycota > Dothideomycetes > Pleosporales > Pleosporaceae > Bipolaris > Bipolaris oryzae. Next base: position 46,393 of record NW_006911338.1, on the reverse strand, counting down.
AATCCCCCGGGCACATACTTTGCTTGCTGGGATCGGGGATAATGGGAAATGGGTTCGACGCCTCCTCCTTCCCCGTGCGGATGCGCACGACTGGCGCTGTACGAGAAATGCGGAGACGATCGCGGAGAGCCGAAAAGTGAGGGAAAAAGATCAAAACGATGGTTCGGTCAGCTCACTTTCCCCGGAATTTTTTTACTTCTCTTCTTTTCTTCTCCCCTTTGCCTTAAATACCCGCCGTCGCGCAACGGATTCGATTCTGTTGACAAGAAGATTGCAAGGTACCCCGTTGTCAAAAGCCATACCAGTCACGTGATCAACCACTTTCACATCCCCATCTACACTCCACATCTACACTGAGATCTCGTGTCCCAAGCTCTCCCTACCTCTTCTTCCCATCAATAAATCTTCGAGCCATTGATATTTGAATAATTGTGCAATCCCAATACCTCAATTACAAACCTTAGCCATGCCCGCCGCAACTCGCACCCTAGAACACGCAGTCCTCCAAGCCCATCGTGCAAAGGGTGTACGCTACCCGACTGCCCACCAGAAAGACTGCTTCAAAACTTGGTACTCGTATGCGCTGCGTCAGGGCGAGGCGCAGAAGACGAGTCGCAAGGCGATTGAGGAGCATGGGAGATTGCTGAAGGAGATTAGGGAGCAGGCGCCGGGGGGTAGGACGTATCTTTGATAAGGTAAGATGGCATGTTACTAGAGGAATGAGTATCTAGCTGACGTTGATAGCGAAGATGGCGGCGGAGTTTTGGTGTTGACATGGAAGATACCGTGCATAGTTTGTGGTGGGTTGAGAGGATGGACATTGTATCGTATGTAGTCTACCCAATTTGTCTGGAAATATTTTTAATCGATATGTTACTTGCGATTACTTTAGCAAGACGGCTGTTTTTTTTGGATGAATATTTGTTCCAATTCATGCGACTTGTATGGCTACACTACGCACATTAACAAACCGTCACTATAAGAAAAAAATGAACGGTTTATCACAGTCTGGCATCGCACTCATCTCATGAAGATAGATTTTTTCTTCTTGGAATATCAGATCGAGTGTACGAATCACACAAACAAGATTTATACTGGGGATCCCAATATTGCAAAGAGCGACACGGGATGAGCAAATCCCATTGGGCCGGAGGCTCATCATCGCGTCATGCAAGCACCCCACTGCGGGATGCCTTTTGTTAATCATTCCGCCGGCATATGCCGATATCTATATGCCTCGGCAACAACCACTTAATTGACTATAGAACGCCTCTTATACAACTAGAACACTTTAACCCAAGGATAGCCTGTCTATATCCTGACTCTGTATAGTACCTTTCGAGTTCACTACCATCACCATTTACAACACCAGACGAACAAACAAGACGCACAGTCAACATGGCACCAAGCTTCCGTGAAATTGTCGGAATTCCACCGTCCACCGCATCCACCAGCGACTCCGCGCTCCTCATCATCGACGCGCAAAATGAATATGTACATCCCCTACCCCGCAGTGAAGCAGAACCGCAAACTTAACAACCAAAAAGGCCTCCGGCAAACTCAAAGTGACCAACGCCGCGGAAAGCGGAAAAGCCATCGCAGACCTCCTCGCCAAATACCGCAAAGCCGGCGGAAAAATAATCCACATCCTGCACAAGGAAGACGACGGCGCCCCCGTATTCACACCTGGTACCCATCTCGCCGATGAATTCCAGGAACTCACCGCACAAGTAATTTATCCCCCCCTTCCCACCTTCCTTCCCCCCACCAACCCCCACTCCATCTTGCATACCATCACCACGGAAGAGCTAACTCGCTGCGAAGGAAACTGAACCAACAATCTGGAAACAATACCCCGGCGCCTTCGAGCAGACCACTCTACACGAAACGCTGCAGAGCATGGGTGTCAAGAAGCTTGTTTTGACAGGCTACATGGCGCACGTGTGCGTGTCGACGACCGCACGGGAGGCGTTTCAGAAGGGGTATGAAGTGCTGCTTGCAGAGGAGGCGATTGGGGATCGGGATATTCCCGGGGTGAGCGGGGAGGAGGTGAAGAGGGTGGCGTTGGCGGAGTTGGCGGATGTGTTTGCGACGGTTGTACGGGTGGAGGATGTGGCGTAGGGGGAGGGTATTGCTAAATAAAGGCTGTTGTTGGTATAGTTGATTCGATTAGGCTACTGTTTACTAAATGCTCGTAGTGATTCTTGGGAGGGGTGACGGGCTACTCATGAGCGTGAATGTGGATTACTCAGGATAGAATTCGATGAACCTGATGTTGGATAAGACTACACTTCGTTTACCGCTTCAATGGTAGGGACATCCCTAGTTCATGCTGAGATTTATGTCAGTTAAACAAGACACTGTACATACGTTCACAGGCTTCTACCTATGTCAACATGCAAGTTCATCGATAAGGTTACTTAGAATAGTTAAACACACTGCAGGAATATGTGCGCAAGACCGTCCCCTGGTCATAGAGCGACGTTATCCCCTTTTTGATATAGCTGATCACCGCCGCGGATCCTATTAGCCGCATAATCTCCGAAGAATAGCGTACATATCCATCGCTTAGTGCACTACACATAATACCTAAATCCCACGATATTGCAACATCACAGGACTCTACCTAGTCCTCCTTTATCATACCGAGCAACTCTGTACCCCCTTTCCTCCTTCCAACCCACACCCCGATCCCCAATTCCCCACTCACGATCTCACCGGCCTCTCCTTACCCCACGCAGCAATCGCCCAAACCCCCCTCACAACCCCCTCCTCTTCATAACTCCCCCTCAAACTCATCCGCCCCATTTCCCCCTGCCACTTCCTCAACTCCTCATAAACCCCCACCAGCACATCCTTAAACTCGGCACTCGGCCGCCCCCTCCACGCACACCCCCCACTCCCAATCTTACTACAGCACCGCTCAACAACTAAATTCACAACCTCGTGTCTGCGGGTGGGGAAAGGATGCGGGGCAGGAAAATGCGCGATGCCCTGGCTGATCAGCACGGTGTAGAGGTGCAGCAGGTCGAAGTAGCGGATGGAAGCCGGTGCGGCGGCTTGCATGATAAAGTCCCAAGATATATGGTCGGCGGCTAAGGGGAGACAGGCGTTTGCGCGCCAGATCAACCTGTTTGTGCGGGAGCTGGTGGTTAGGTATTTGGGGAGGACGGCGCCTGCGTTTGCGGTGAGACGGGCGAGGCGGACTAAGGGGATGGCGAGGCCGGTGGCGATGTCGGGTCGGCCTAGGGAGTCCCAGGATGCGGAGATGAGGTTGTAGCAGTCTAGCACTGGGTCGGGGGAAGGGCCGGGGGAAGGGCGCGTGGTGCGGATTGTGTGTGTGAGGGCGGGGAAGAGGGCGCGGTTGAGCATGGAGGTTATGGAGAAGGAGCCGTTGGGGTGGATTTTCCAGAGGGTTTGGAGGCTTGGCCAGAGCTTTTGCATGAAGACTTGGAGGCGCTCGTTGGGTTGGTGGCAGAGTTCCTCCCAGATTGACTGTACGTTGAACGAACCGCGGGGGTTGGACTTGGGGACTAAGATATGGCGACATGTTGGGCAGGCATTTGTGTTGCCTCGACCGCCGGTGAGCCATTTCTTAATGCAGTTGTGACCGAATATATGCTGGCATGGGAGCGCTACAGGTTGGTGAGTCGTGCTGAAGGGTTCAGTACAGATGCTGCAGGCATCGACTGGGTGAAGTTGAGTGTTGATAAATCTCTCCATTACGAGTATATGGACAGTTCACGGTTGAACAAGAAACAGGAAATAGATAGATAATACAAATTACATTAGGGCAGATCGATATGTCCGTGAATCTGGATCAGGCATGAAGGGTGGTTGTAAACGGAATGTTCGTGAATGGTGAGCGGCGTGAAGTTTTGCGGCATCACTGATGTTGTCTTGTTTGTGAACATGGAGTATGAACGAAGTTCCAAACCTTCCAGAAAGACTTTGGTGATTTATATCTTCGCATCGTGAGTTGCCTTGTCAAGTTCTCGTCCTAAGTAGATGCCTTGTCGCACAAACAGTCTGTCAGTTATGTGAGCACCACGCTCTGACTTTTACAGAGCAAAGACAAACTGCAAATATCGCAAACCTAAATATCTGCCAGAGCGTTCAACAACTCCGGGTCGTGTTGGGCAATTTGTTTTCGCAGACACGTGTTCGCGTCGTCCTCCGGTCGTCGCCATGTATTCACACCCTGCATATTTCTGGCCAAGGCCGCAGCTGAACAATGACTCCAACATTTCATTGGCCATCAACGCATTGTCTAACATAACGTCCTCCATTTGTCCCAATCACAACGCAGAATGATGCGCAATCACCCACACAAAGTCCTTGTCTCGCAACGACGAAAGAAACCTTCGCTCCTCTTATTTACAACACACAATCACTTGGATATTCCCGCTAGCACTCCGCAAAAATCTCCATCTACCTTACACAGACAGTTTCTCGCCAGATACCCAGTGCAAATGTATTACGAACCGAGCATAGATCCCCTAGAGGAGTACGAATGGACCAAGCTCCCCTACAAACTCACAGTTCTAGTCCCGCCACGCCCACCGCGCCGATGGATGTCGCTGAAACCAGGAAATACACCCGGTCGCAACAATACCCACGATATCCCAGAACTGCCGCGTCCAAACTCACATGCTGACTTTAGCCGTGTGTCGCTTGAAGACTTGCTGGGATTGCCGACGAAAACCGTAATCGTAAAGAGCGATGGGTTTCCGCGCGACATGCGGTGTAAACACGCACAAGGTGCGAATGGAGCGGAAGTGGGGGCAAGAGGGTGTAAAGAAGGATGTTATGTGCTGGAGAAAGGAGGTGAAATAAGCAGTTGGAGGTGCGCGAGTAACGAGTGTGAAGGGCATGTGTACTGTGGAAAAGTGATGAAGGATAAACATGGAAATTGCTGTTTTGGGAAAAAAGGGGAGCGAATGGTTTGTCTTCAGACATAAGATGAATATGAAAATATGGGAAAAGTCTTCTTAGTTGAAAGCATTTTTTGATGACAGTAGTTTCAGAACAGCGTGAGAATCTTATATCATTAAAAAAAGAGTAAATAACTGGGTATGATAGATTTTGGGCGTTTCGTGTTGATGATGGCTTCGTGACGCGGAAAACTACTCGAGATTTTTGAAGCAAGATGTTACATCTTTTCCAAAAACATTTACAAGAAGAAAGCGGCAGCGGCACCAAGACCAGCCAAAGCAGGGACCACGTTCATCAACGGCGCAGCGTTGGTAGCTTCTGGGGCTGCTGATGAAGTTTGTGAAGTGCGGGAAGCCCCAGAGCTAGCAGGCGCCTCTGAGCCGGAAGAAGTGGGCTTGGCGGAGTTGGTAGCGGAAGACTTGGAAGAGGTAAGGGAGGCACTGCCGGCCGAAGGTGTAGCAGCTGCAGAAGCGCTGGGGAGTAGGTCCTCGCCAGCTGTAACGACAACCTGAACCATGTTAAAATAACCATCTGGCAGTGTTGTAGTCGCGCTGGTGTCAAGAGGTCCCGCACTGCACAACTCGTCCTCAGAATCGGCGCTTGCGCACGCTGAGCTGACGGCGGCCTCGAGACCCTTGGTCGACATAGTGCAAGTGGCTTCCTGATCATCGGTGTTCTGGCGTGTGCATTCGCCTGTGATAGTGACAGTGACACCATCGTTCTCGGCCACAGCATTGACTCCGTAGTAGGTGTTGCCTTGAAGAGTGACCATCTGGCCGATCTCGGCCGCCGCACCTAGGTCTTCCTGAATTCGATATAAGTATGCATTACTAGAGTCGAGTTTTGTTTCTGTTTACGGTCATGCCCTGAACGTCAATAGACATTGTAGTACGGCCATTTTGAACAGTGATCACGGAGGCAACATATGAAAGGCTGTTGCTTCCGGTACCCGCCATCCATGCTGAAGTGGTCAATTGCGCAGTCGCGCATGAGACAAGAAGAGCGGTGGAGAAAATCTTAGACATTATGCTGATGTGAGTGTTTTGAACGGGGAATGGTATGTTGTTGGAAAAGAATGTGCTATGATTAGGCTAGGAACAACAAGCAGTAACGAGCGAAGCTTAGCTGTGAAGGCGTAGATTGGGATACCGCAGTCTATTTAACCAGGAGTCCTTTGGCTGTCTGCTTGCATGACAGCGGGAACAACGCACGATGCAGGCGGCCTAAGGCGCACAGCCCCTGATATTGATCCGCCTAGTACCTTTTCAGGCTGATTGGCCACTAACCTGGGCTAGCTGAAACCCATTCCAGATCGTTGCCTAGAAGAAATTATGGAAAATTCTCCACAATAGTATCTATGCGGCGGAGGCGTTGATCAGAGCGGGCATTGCATGAGGTATGTAGCTGCAAATAGCTATGGTGGTGACTTGCTGATAGCGATCTGGCCAGCGACTTCGAGATCCAAAGGTCTTCGCTCTTTTGTTTGGGATACTCAGCCTCTGCTACACCGGTAATTCACCTGTATATTGATTCTACCGCTAGGTCCGACGATTTCAACGGTTTGACTGGAGAGTGCTTTGGTTGAGGCGTGTTTCGGGCGTCGCCTTGTGAGCCAATGCCGGGGTGATGGCAATCTCGTTAAGCCAGCCCGGAGTTAGCGCGCCCTAGCACAATATGGAGCAAAGGGGCATTGCCGCTATCGGTTCTATGAGAGCACAATGGAGGCTGGGTCATGTCGTAAATGTCAAGTTTGAGGTGGATTGGTTGACGTCCAAAATAGCAAGGAACGTGGATCTTGAGGACGACATGCGCCAAGACTTTATGACATAACATCACACCAGACGTCAATGAACGCATCGGTCTCGACGGTTGCAGTCCGCGGATCTCGTCAAATCGAACAAGGATTGATTGCGCAAAATTACAACAATGAAATGAGCCGGGTATCCGATAACAAGTAGCACGAAAACGTAACTTTGACACCGCTCTGTACGCAACTAATATCGCCACAGGCATTCAAGTAGCACAAAATACAGTGCCACAATACAGCCAAAACAGCTTGCATCTCTCCGGCCAATGCAAGCCAATCACCAAGTTATTCTTCCACCATTTCATCCCCTACCGACTTCCTTTTTTGGCACTTGGTGAAGCAGTGTCCTAGGCCTCGTCGTTGTAGTATTGCGCGCCACGACGCATACCACTCGAAAAGTTGTAATCGTCGTCGTCGTTGTCTCGTGCTCGAAGAAGCTCCTTGCTCCACCCCTGGAATGGTTTCTTGAGCGCAGAGCGCAGTGAAGAGGCTGATAGCGTGTGGTGCTGAATTGACGAGTTGGGTGTGCCAGGGGTTGGAGTCACAGAAGAGCTGCGGCTCGAGGTTTTGGAGTTGGATTCAGCCATGATGATTATGAAAAGATAGGAGCGAATGAATTGTGCTATCTCAAAGAGTCGTGGATAATGAATGACTTTGCGTAAGTTGGGAAAATGATGTTTGAGCGACTGGTTCATCACTTGAAGGTTCTGCATCGTGGCGATATATATGCGTTTGCAGGCCGATATTTTCTACCAAAGCAAAACCGAGCCATCGCCGAATGGCTTCACATGAATAGTTGTTACTATCTTGGCCCACATTAAGAGCCTCACCCACATGGTCGCTGATCAGCCGGGCTCCGTTACTCCAGCCCTTGATTGGCGCGTGGCGTCGATTAAAACTCGGGGATTCGGGATTGCTCGGCGAAATTGAGAATTCGGGAGTACCCGGACACAAGACTTGACAGCTCAGCTGTCATTGGATGATAAGAGGTTTTTGCAGCTGTCTAAAAGGTTGTTCTTTTGAATCTAGAAAAACAGCACAAAAACTCAACGCCTCCCGTGAATGTGCCATGACTCGAAAGCCGAGCGCAAGCCACGTGATATACCCTCGCTCAAGACCATACTTAAAGGGGGATTCGCTGTTGGTGAGCCAATAAATTACTCACTCGTCGATAAGCTATCCATCAATACTTGGATACAACGCCTTTCTAGTATTACTCAGATCATAACCATTATGAGCTACGAACCCCTACTCTGGTTGAAATTCGAGGGTAAGTTCCAAAAGCGTGCGCCCCACAAACCTCTTGTGCGCAAAACAACTGCGTAGCAACACCATGTAGCACTATCACGGTGCTTGCTATTCATAAATCCAACGCCAAAGTATCCAGATCCACTGCAGCCTTCATAGGCTCAGCTGCTTCTTGTCGGGTTGATTGTTGTGTGCAGTCTTGTCACAGTGTGTGCCGCGTCTATTAGTGTGTAACCTCTTCGCAGGCGTCGCGCCGTCCTTATAACTACCACCCCCTATTTTGGCCACCTTAGCAGCGACTCGGTTGGACTTAGTATCCATGACAATCATCAGTATTTTGATCAGCTATTGTACAAAGCCAAACGCGCATGATCTTATTCCATGCCCGCAGAGTCTACTGTACACCTGATGTAAAACACAAAAGAAAAAGTAAGTACATAGATACGAGCGAGCAGTCAGATCGTGCATCGTAATCATGGAGTTATTTTGCAATTTGTCCAATCAAATCAAGTTGGCAGAAAATGCCCTGACGTCGTATTGCTTACTATCTCCACACCGCCAGTAGCTATAATTAGCTACTAAGCAATGTGAGTGCGGAACATCTACACTTGTACCTTTCATCCAACCAGAACACTCTGCAATCTCTCCGAAAAACTTCAAGACTTCGAAGTCGGGAGGATAAATTGTCGCCCACGTTACACCACTGGTGATACGATGCTTAGCATTGTATGACTTAAGCATAGCATACGTCAATCTCGGAGCCACCCGTCCGTCTTACACATCATATCTGACATTCGTGCAACTGTGGCAGTTAGTAAAAACAAAAACTTTAGAGTTAAAGATTGGATGCGATGATCTTTATACACCTATAAAAGTAAATACCTCTCTAAGGAGCTGGCAAAACGTGCAAGTTGAATAGGAAATTATTGTGCGGTTTTCATCACTTTACTCCGCACAGATGATATGAGCCGCACGAGAAGATACTATTAGCCTACCCAAGTAATATGTGAGCTATAAAAAGGTCGCTCTGTCCTCTCCTCTGCACCTCCGAATCCCGCCTTTCATTCCGGTCCGTCTACACCTCCGCATAGCTCCCGGACTCATTTCCGTATCCCCTCATTTGCGCCACCAAAATAAAACTCTTCCACGTGAAAAAAAATACCTGCCCTAGGTCTACGGCGAGTTCCCCGGGCCGCCCATTATGTGGCGCAACGTCGAAACATCGTGGCATGAAGCTTCTATACGTCCAAGCACGAGTAAAGCCGAACACGACGCCTTATCACGCATCAAGCTTTCCACTAACAGAAGCGGATCTCAAGTCTTATTCACTGGAAGAATCAGCTAGCGTGGGAGCACGGGAAGAGTAGAGTGGGAAAAATAAAATAAACATATAAGACACTGCCGCCAGACCGACCATTCCCAACATCGCCCGAACATTCCATCTACTGTTCTCCAGCTTCAACAACCAGGCAACCATGCATTTCACCACAACCACCCTCCTCACCCTCCTCGCCGCCGTCAGCGCCGCCTCCTCTGTCCAGAACCTCGACCGCTGGGTGGTAACTATCAGCCACGACTTCGCCGGCGGCGCTGGCTACAGCGAGAAACTGCACGCGGAATTCCACTCCCCTTCCTACGATAAGGCCCTCGTAACCGACTGCAAGGCTTCTTATACCTATTTGAAGGGACGTACAACGCCGATTTGCACGTCGGATTCGCTGACGTATGATTATAATAATCATACTCAGGGTACGTTTCCCTTTCTTTCTTCTAATTTTTTTCTTTTCGAAACTGGGTTTGGGAGGGAGGGGTTTAGGGAAGGGAGAATGAAGAAGCTGGTTGGCTAATAAAGTTTGTGAAAAAATAGTTTTCACTATGCGCCAGTGTATCACCAAGCCATCCAAGATGGTGGTGACGGGTGAATCCACGGTCGATATCAAGGTGAATGGTGGGAAGGATCTGAGGCCTTATACTGGTACATTTACTGTTCCTGTTACGCATGGGAAACTGGAAAATAATTGGATCGCATAATCTGACGCGAAGCGGGCGGCGAGTGGGAGAGGTGAGGGGGACAGGGAAGAAAGGTGGGTGAATGTGCAATGAATTAGTGAGATAGATGTATATACGTTGAAGATATATGTATTCTTTTGAAATAAAACACGTTGCACCTTTTAAGAAGTTCCATGATTAGATGTCGCCCCTGTACTTCGCACCCGCACCACCAAATGTGCCGTGGAATCCGAAGCTCATAGGACCATTCATGTCCGCTCGACCCAAGACGCTCAAATCCTTTGCACTGAGGACAAGAAGGTAGCTCTTCTCCTTATATCCATCAAGCACTACACTCAACAGAATACCGTCGTCTTCCTCGGTACCTTCTGGATCAGCAATGAAAATCGGCTCGCCGGGCGTGTGACCGTCTACCTCCCAGAATATGGACTTCATTGTGTGGTTGTCGAATTTGACGATGCCGTCGAAGAAAGTCGATCGGAGACGGTCGGCGCAGCCGTAGGTGTAGCGGTGAGGACGAAGGAGGTAGGCTGGGTTGATGGTGCCGAGTTCCATAGAGTTGAACTTCTCCGCTTTGAACACGAGTTCGGCGGGCAGGGGCGTTGTAGGAGGCAAACCGGCGTCGACGCTGGGGAGACGGAATCGCGTCTGCATGGGGAGACAAGACATGCGCTTCTCACCATTGAATTCCGGTGTGTCGATGGAGGAGATGATGTTATCATAGTAGAAGCGCTTTACAACGTCGAGGTTCTCGAACATGCTCAGTTCGACGACGACATCGGTCTTGCTCTTATCAGATTCAGATGGCTCCTCCCAGGCATTGATGCTGTGGAAGCAGAAGAACGGGTCGCTCTCAAAGGTTGCAACCAGACCCTTGTCTGATTTGCAGTCGACGACATACCAGCAGGCTTTTGAGTTGGGATCAAAAGGAGCAATGGCGTCGACAATGTTCTTGTGCCACAGTAGCCCAATGCCGTTCCATGTGATGTGGGAGTTCCAGACGCAGACAATGACATAGCTCTCTGACAGGAAGATAGAGTGAATGTATGCTGGCGTGCCGGGGAAAGTCGCAAGAATCTCTGTTTCTCCTGTGGCCGCTGATACGCGGAAGACGCGGTAAGTACAGCCAAGAGCGCCAAACTCAAGATTGAAGTTGTACATGTCGCCCGTATCGGGGTCGGACTTTGCATGCGCGGCAGAGAATGGGCCTTTGAGATCTGGGTGAAGGGCGGATTGGCGAGCATACCCCTTTGGCTCCAAAGTCTCGGGATCAATCAACTTGAGAGCGCTAGAATCCGTCTTCGCACACAGCGTCTTGATGCCGCTGGTATGATTGCTGGTCTCGAGTGGCTTGCCACGGGCAACCTTTTCGCTTCCAGGCATGTTGATGGATAGAGTGACTCCAACGTTCTTCTCGTTCTTCAACTTGGGTACGAATATGCTCATGACCTTTTGGAAGAAGCTCTCACAGGGATCGCGCTTCGCACCGAATGTCGCAGTCTCAAGCTTTCCAGTTTTGCGAACCATGTTGATGTACTCGTCTACAGTACGCCTGGATCGATAGGTAACTTTGGGAGTACTGCTGTCGTTCGGGAAGTCGATCTGGAAGCGGTGAACGCAGGAGAAGCCGTCGAACCAATGTCTTGCTGCCCAGATTTTGCCATCGTCTGTCTTCGCCTTGAAGCCCAGAGGTCCTGTCCGGTAAAGGACACCTGCAGCATATCGTGGGATATTACCGTGTACGGTGAGTTCAACGGGCTCGTGCTCTTGATAATCCGTGTCGAAGCCGGCGGTATTAGGCCAGACATCAGTTGTTGGGACAACCATATTGGGCTATGCGTAGAAAAAGGGTCGAGGTTGACTTGATTGGTAGTAAAAGATTCAAAGTGACTTGATAGATTAGAGTTGAAAAGAAGATAAACGTTGTACTTGAAATGAAGATAGCCCAAGACGTTCACTCTGGATAGTCCGAGGGTAGATGTAGTGGTGAAAGATTGTTTGATGTCTGAATGTCTTCTGTCCATTCATCTGGGGATTGCTCTTATATGTAACGAGCCATATCAGGTGAGCTGTGCCACAGTCTTGTGAAAGTGGGCTCTGCATGGCCCCTCAACGGAGGAGCCGGGATGCCATGACATCTAGCGTGCGTATAGCGTAGTATGGACCGCAGCACGCTCTCAACGTTAAGGTACATACATCTCAGTCAACTTCGTCAGCGCTTGTTTCACCGATTATGAGGATGGCTTGCATCTTGAGATGATGATTGGTGAGGGTTGCGGTTGGCATTCCAATATCGTGACTGTTCTCCACACCCAAGGGATCTCTAGGATATCACATGTATATCACAAATGTCGGTAGTTGGTGGCAAGAATCACTTCTCATCCAAAATGGCATGTAATATTAAACCTCTCGACGTTGCAAATGCGATTCTTGGCGTTGCACTACGGGGCGGGCGGCTGAATTGTGGCTGGTGGCCCGCAGGTTCGGGGGGAAGAAGGAGGAACAAACCTCCGATGCTGTTAGTTTCGGCCGCAAGTCCATGTAACGGTCGGCCACTGTTACCAGAATGCCATTCTTTCCGAGCCCCTAGGCTGTATTGGGCGAATGCGGGGCGCAGGCCTGGCATGTCTTTTGCTCAGTTGTGTAAAATGTGCCACAGACGAAACAAAAGTTACGGCCGTAAGGAAGAAAGTTCGCCCGATGCTACCAGTGCACAGAATATGGTCATTTAGCAATGGAATTCATCTTTTTTGGTTGTCACAATGAATTCGAAAGAAAGTATAGCCAATACTAGTATCGAAAAAGTAGCAAAGAGCTCGCAAACTATGCTTGATCGATGTGACTGACCTGCGCAATGATGAAGGTTAAGCACTAGTCCAAATGCAGTACTAGCGGACCAAATTCCCGCCGTTGCGAGCGGAAGGGCGCTGTTGCATCATCAACCCCAAACTCCCTTTCACTCAAATGGCCACTCACCAATCTACTCACACGTTTCCTTGACGACTTGTAGCGCAGTGGAAAAAAGCTCCCAGTAAACTGAACTTCGACCAACTTTCTCCATGGAACCTTGAGCCAAGTCGATCCGTCCGGAACGACGTCGCTTCAACACAAATTTCTAAAACCCCAAACTTTGGTCCGCGGACACAGATTAAGGAGACAGCGAACAACCACAAAAATGGGGGCCATACTATCCCTCCCCTTCACCCTGCTCAACTTCCTCCTCCCATTCACGCGCGCTGGCACACCACTATCGCAAGATCTACTACACACAGCCATCCTCTGCGGAACCCTATATTTTGCCCCGCAAATCGGTGAATGGTACAACGCCCGCCAACAAGGCGCCCATCGCACCCCCCCGGACCAGCCAGACGCGCAAGAACCCTCAAATCAACCCACCGACAACAACCTCCCAAACACCAACACACAAGCCGCCCCAGACCCACCCCTAGACGAGCGCCTCATCCTCCAAGACGACGACGACCCGGACACCCACCCCGGCGCCGCCCGCCCACGCGCACCCACCCCACCACCAGCACCGCGCCACCAAGCCCACGTCGAAGACGACGAGCACCGCGACCCCTTCGCCCCCGGCCCCGCCAACCCGCCTCCCCAACAACAACCCGCCCGCGCACCCACGCACCGCACCGTCGGCACCAAAAAAGCCAAATCCCTCGCCCGCAGAGACCAGCAGCGCGCGTACAACGAGTGGCTCCGACAAGAAGCCGAGATCCGACGTAGACAAGAAGATGAGGGCCGCGAGGAGCGCGAAGCCGCACTCGCACTTGAACGCGAGCGCAGGGCGGCGGCTGAGGAAGTGATTCGGGCTAAAGAGCGGGAAGAGCGGGAGGCGCTGAAACGTGAGCGAGAGAGGGAGGCGAAGGAAGAGGCGGAGAGGAGGGAGAGGGTGGTGGGGTATGTGAGGGGGCGAATTGAGGAGGTGGGATGTGTGGATTTAGTCGAGGCAGCATGGAAGGAGGGCAAGGATAGGGTATGGGTTGAGAGATTGGTCAGGGCGTCGGGACTACTGGGCCAGTTGACGACGGAGGGGAAGAGTGTTATGCTGACGGCCAGGGACTGGCTTGTTAGGATTGATCAGACAATCGTGGATAAGGCCTATGCTGAGGCGGAAAGATTCGGTCTGGAACATGGTGGTAAAGTCGGCTTTGAGGAATTCGGCAGTATCCTGGAGAACGTTGTACTGCAGGGCGTAGAGGCGTGAAAAAAAAGGGCAATTGGTAAAAAAAAAACGCAAAAGCGCTGCTCCTTTTTTTTCTTTTCATCGGACCGTTGGCGTTGTTAGGCTCAAAAGTACATGTAACAAAGGGAAGGATAATAATACCCATAGACGAAATTCATGATACAATATTTCTACCATCGTTGGCTACGTCAAAGACTTGTTGTGCACAGCCATATACTATAACAACATACAACACGACCTCCTTCTCTCCGCCAAAGGAAAAAAATCATGTTCCTCTCGGGGGACCTACATCACCCTGCACACAACAAAGTCCAATTGCTTTGAATTTGGTATCGTATTGTCCATTTTTTGTCATGCAACCATGAAAAGAGGAGGTCTTATTTCACCTAGAGAAGCCATGTCATGCATAAGATCCCCCAATCCCGTCCGATCAAAATCCGACCAGAACAGCCATTCGAAAGAACTCCATCCAGAGAGACACCATGCACACACATACACAGAACGCACGCCCTTATCGGTTGGACTTGGCGACACGCTCGAGCTCATCCTTCTTCTTGATGGCGTAAGAGTTGCTGCTTCCCTTGGCAGCGTTGATCAGCTCCTCAGCAAGGCACTCAGCAATGCTCTTGATGTTGCGGAAAGACGCCTCACGGGCACCAATGGTAAGGAGAGAGATACCCTGGTTGACACGGCGGAGAGGAGACACATCGACGGCCTGGCGACGGACGGTACCAGCGGAACCAATACGGGTGGAGTCTTCACGGGGACCGCAGTTGACAATAGCGTCGACGGCGACCTGGATGGGGTTCTGGTCGGTCATGATGTGGATCTGCGATTGTCAGCCATCTTGCACCAACTCTTCTATTCCTTCCCAATATTCCGTTTCTGAATCTTGAAAAGCGGGTAGACGTACGATCTCGAAAGCGTGGGCAACAATGCGCACAGCCATGAGCTTCTTTCCGTTGTTGCGGCCGTTCATCATGAGCGAGTTGGTGAGGCGTTCAATGATGGGGCACTGGGCCTTCCTGAATCGCTTGACGGCATATCGGCCGGCCGAGTGTGAGATGTAGACGGGAGAGCGGATCTGGATGTAGTCGCTGCGGCTTCAGTTAGCCGAAGGTCTCGCAGCGCAATACAAAAAGAATCCAATGCCATCACAATATTCCTTCATGTATGTGTGCGGCGCAAGATCGTGGTAGGGGAAACGTACGTCAATGAGATGTCGCGGACTTCAACCTCCTCGTAGGACCACTGTGAAGTGTTAGATTCGCTTCGTGTTGTAGTTTTCGCATTGTGCCTGCCTTGTTGAACAGCTTCACGCTGCCCTGCTCCTCGGCGACATCCTTGGGAAGGATGTTGATGCCGGTGGGGTTCTCGACCTCGATTTCTCCGTTGTCAGACATGGTTGCGTTTGTCGGTGTGTGAGGGAGAAAGAGGGTTGGGCGTCTTAGTCGTTGTCGCTGAAGTTCGAGCAAGTGTCTACAAGGGAATTTCGCTAGTGTGTGTTCGCCAATGGTGCGCTAGTCGCGCCTTGGCGCTAGACCACCGACCGCCTTTGCATTCTGCCAGAAACCGCTAGCGAGAAAACAGCCGAGTACCAGATGGTGGGATGAATTACCCACGCTACATTATCCACAAACTTGTTCTCATGTTGATTGCACTGTTTAGAGTCGCCTAGCATTATTACCGATACCACACCCTCTATTTCTAGGCCGAGAACTTGCAGCCATCTATCTCACACCAATGTCTAGAACAGTATACACAAACGCAATGTTACAAAGTTGAACAGTATATATCAAAAATTACAATAACTATATTATGTATTCATCATCCGTAAAGCATAACTGTGGTATATAACGCAGTTTTTGCCTACCCAAAACAGACCAAAGAGATGAAGAAACAAAACGCCAAATCAGCCAAATGATGCAGCAGTGGCAGCCCCAACTCCATGCAATGCCGCTAAGCGCAAAGTAAAGCCGCGAACGGGGAAATCAAGTGGTATCACGACTCTCGCTGCGCCTTGGGCAGCACACCAGGCACCAATGTCTCAGAGCGCTCATGATCTGAACAATCATTTTTGTGCCCTTGACACGCTCCGCATCCTTGACACACTCCGTACCCTTGGGATGGGGGCACTGATGTCTCTCCGGTCCTTCACTCCCTCAAACATCTGCTTCATTGGCGTCCCTTGGCCAGCAGCCATGCTCTTAGCGCGGCCGCGTCGTTCACGGATGGCGGCAAGAGCAGCCTCACGGTCAATACCCAGCTTGTTCAATGACAGCTCGCTCAAGGCAGGTGTCTGGGCATCCGCCGCAGCGTGGGCGACCGTCGAGGGTGTCATAGGGCCTCGGCCTGCCTTGAACGCTGGGGTAGCAGGTGAGAAGTGCAGTGGGATGGTGGTTGTAGTAGTAATGGTGCGGGTAAGATAGGGCGTAACGGGAGCGGCAGGCTCGGGTTCTTGAGTTGGTGGGGACGCATCGTCGTCGTCACTGTCCTCAACAGCATCCTCATGAATGTTGATATCTGCTGACTTGCCCTTGCGGCTCTCTCGCACAAAAGCTACACGAGACGCTGGACGAGACTCTGGAAGAGAGACCTGAGCAGGAGGCGGCATGGCTCTCGTCTCAAGGTCCATTGGCGGTGCTTCACTCATCTCCACTACAGGTGATGGCTCGGGCAGGACGGCTGCTAACTGTGCTTTGACGGGGGAAGGCACGGAGCGGAAAGTACCAGTGACTGGTGAGAAAGCAACAACAGTGTCTGGCTCTTGAGCGGGTTGTTCAGCCACAGGCGTGGTAGGACGCTCAGCTTCAACAGACTCTTGCTTCATGACTACATCTTCCATGACGTCGTCTTCGTGGTTGCTAGCTGGAGGTGTAAACGTTGACTTGATCCGCTGCATTTCGGCTTGGAGAGAGTCATCGTGAACGAATTGCTTGCCCCTGGTCTCGGCAATTCGGCATGAGCAGCACTGGAACTGACATTCCATCTTCATGTAGTCAATCTGCTCCTCAGCACGCTCGCGGGCGCGCTTCTCTGCAGCCAGCTCTTGTTGGATGAACCTCAGCTCGACTGCACCCTTCTTCGGCGAGACGTTTTCTTTGTCATCGTCCTGACGAGAGCTGTTGTGTGGCTTGCGTGGGGATCGGACTGGTGAGGCAAATTCGTCGCGTTCGTCATCCTCGGCGGAGGGTAGCGGTATCTGACCCTCGGCAGCAATACGCAAGACCTCTTCCTCTTTGAGACTGGTCTTGAGAGCATCGCGTTCTGCCTCAACCAGGCTCAACTTTTCCTTGAGTGCCTGCAACTCTTCGCTCAGACGAGTGTTGGTGCTTTCAACTTCAACCTGTAAGCTGTAGACATCGTTCTTGTATTTGGTAGCTTCCTCAGTCTTGAATTTGACATCTGATTCAGCCCGTTGCAGATTACGCTGAAGGGTTTGAATCTTTGACTGGAGCTGTGGGATCATAGATGAATGCCGGAGCTTATCGTTGTTCGCCTCGATCCATTGCTTTTTGTAGCTTTTGTATTTGCCTTCGAAGACCCTGCTCTGGTTCTCTGCTTCAATCTGTATAGTGTGAGCTTAATGTAGTCAATCAGACATGCAAGCCAAACTCACCATCTTGTGCTGCATGCCCTTCCATCGCTCTTCATTTTGTTTGAACACAGTCTCCCATTGGTTAATGGCAGCTTTGTTCGCCTTGCGTTCTTTCTCGTAGCGTTCCTTTGTGATGGCAACCTCGAGCGAGCCACTAGCATGCTCAAGTTCGCTCTTCAGCTCTTCAATGCGAATGTCGCGCCGGCTAATGGCCATTTCGTGCTCCTTCTCCTTTTTCGCATGCTCCTTTTCCTTTTTCGCATGCTCCTTTTCAACCTTGGCCAGCTTCTCTGCATTTCTTGCCCTTTCCTTTTCTAGCAATTCCTTGAAGCGTCTGGACGCTTCTCTTGGGTCCTTAACTTCGAGATTCTCAAACATGCCGGTGAGAGCTGTGACGGAGACGTCCGAATCGGTTCGACGGTGGGTGTGTCGTAGCGGTGAGTGCGTGCGGAGTGGCGGTGTTGATGGAGACATGACGGGTGATGCACTTGCAGAGTCGCCATATAGCGACTTCATAGCACCGCCGCGGTCGGGGCTGGCGGGGAACACAGGCATTCCAGGGGAGAAAGCCATTTTGTTTGGTGAGACGGGCAGAGGCGGATCCAGCTGGACCGGGGATTCTTTGAGGCGCGCCAACTTGGCGGTATTGAAGGGTTATGTATGTTTGAGAAGAGAATTCTTTTTTCCGAAAACAAACTCGACGCAAAGTTTGGTGCCCTAAGGAAGATGTGCTGCGCGATAATGTGATGTGTGGTGGTGCGAGCGTAGACGACCGAGTGTAAATAGCACTAGTTGGCCGTCATCCAACGCTACTTCCCTGTACCGTAGCAACCCGCACGGACCACCTCATCTGGCAAACCCCGCGTCATTTGTTCCCTGAATCCCGAACACATATTTACTCTTGGGTACCTGGTGCAGTGTAGACCCTTTTCTCCCCTGATTGAGGATAGGCTACGAAGGCATGATAAAGATAAAGTATTCAATTCTTCGACCAAACAGCTGCAAAGTATGCTGAAGATGCCTATATGAACATACCTGCTTTGGGAACTCATACAATCAGTGTATCACGCCCTAAGTAACTCAAATTCTCTATCACACATTGTACCATTTCGGATGCGATGGTCTGATTTTTGTGTGTCATCTTCGGAAGATGCGAAAATACCCCTCGCCGCAATCCAATCCGCCGACCAGGACATATTGACTTAATTCATCTTAGCCTTGCATGAAAGGATAATCAGATCTACTTATGCAGATCCATGTCAAGACACCACTAGTGCACTCATATTTCCGGTATATTCTAGTCAGCTGCACATTCTTAGATTAAAGTCTTTTTTCCAGATGCTAAGCCTGAGAGAGCGAGATTGCGAAGAGTCGTCGAAACTGATAAGGATACTATTGATAGTGTTTTACAAACAGCGCCCATTTCTACAAATATCAATCTAGTCTACAAAGGACCGGTAGACGCAAACATGATAAAGCAGATCGAAGTATAAAGCAAACTGGAAATTGGATACAGCGCTTGCTCAATGATGACCATGAACAAAGCAACGCGTATGAAAATATCTTGTCGGATACCCTCAGGAAACCAAACGCCCCATGAAGAGAAGCACTTTTTGACCTTTTTTATTTGCAGAGAGAGAAAAAAAACATCTCAATGTGGTGACGGCCGTACTCGAGTCATAATCGTGACGATGATCAAAGTCGATCGAAAAATTAACGGGATAAAAATAGTACGAGTTGCAAGTTCAGACTTCCCAGGGCTGACGCGGACGATGGATGGCTCCGTAGCTCCTTGGCTCGTCCTCTTCCATCAAGCTTTCCATGACAGAGCCGGCATCGGTGTTGGTAAATGTCATTGCATCGTCTCGATCCAGCTTCTTGTGCATGCGGTACACCTGGACCGAAACATACACGACCAGCGACATACCGACTACGAACGCCGAGGCTGCAAAAAAGATGTTTACAGGAGTCGGGTCGCCCTCGAATAGGCTCTTAGTCAATGCATCGATAGCCGTCTGCGAAAGGTTGACGAGTCCAGATGTACAGATAATGGTGCCATATACTCTGCCAAACGTAGCAAAGCCAAAGACCTTTGTAGCGTAGTCTGACATGGCTGAGTAATATAGTGGACGTAGAAAGACGAATAGGACGACATTTACGTAACCAGCCCATAGGGTAGGTATTGAACCAATGATGCCAATGGCAGTGGTCATTACGACAATAAGGAAGAGGACGCCGGCGGTGCTAACGTTGTCAAGCAGAATGCCGAGGAAGGGGGTAGCAACGACTCCGGCAAGTGGGAGCGCAACATCAAAGAAGTTGTTGACTTTCTCAGCCTGTTCGACGGAGCCGAGCATGTACGTGTACTGCTCGCGGATAGTTGCGATGAAGTAGTTCATGCGCACCATCTGGATAATAGTCAGAAGGACGAGCAGAATGAACCAAGGCGTCAGCATTTGGTCTTTGGCAGACTTGTTGTGAAGTGCTCCCCAGACACCAGAGGTCTCTAGGTTCTGCTCCCGCTTTTCTTCTCGAAGTTTGCGCGCAGCTTCGTTGCCAACAAGGTCGTCGAGCTTGCTCAGTCGTTCCTTGCGGCGTTCGCTACGGGCTTTTCGGCGCCTCCACATCTCCTCGTCTGACAACTCGTCGTCCGAGGAGTGCACATCGCGCATAGTATCTCCAGCCTTCTGAACCTTCATCTCAAGTTGTGCCTCAGTTTTGTAGTTCTCGGTCGGCAAGAAGGTAAGTTGGGCAATGGCGATTGCGAGTGGGACAACCAGATATACCAAGAAGAATGTCTCTGGCTTGAAGGTCCTGTCGCTGGCATCGTACATGATTCTGTAGAAGAGAAAGACTGCTGCAGAAGCGTCAAATGCGCCAGTGACGAGTGCAACGATGGAGCCACTGTACTTGGGGAATGCATTAGCAATCTGGAAAGCGGGCAAGAAGACAAATGTGCCCCCCAAGGCAAGGAAGAAATTGCCAATTGTATAGCCTTCAAAGCGCTGGATCTGGGAAGCAAAACTCATTAGAATGCTGCCAGCAGCAAGACACAATGAACCGGTAAGGAAGCAGAGCCTGGGGCCGTAGCGGTCGAGCAGTGTGCCGACTGGCAGGGCAGATATGTTTGCAGTAGTAGAGGCCAACGAAAAGAAGAAGTTCAATCGGAGATCCTGCTCGAAGCATACTTCGACATCATCATCAATTTCTTCGGGAGTGCAGAGGTTGCGGAAAACACCCTCTTTGATGAGAATTGGCTTGAGTGCCGCGAAACCAAAGACGATGCCGCTGGCAAACCAACAGGCGAGGACTGTTGCAATGACCTGTGCTGGAAGCAAAGTTAGTTGATTTAAACATGCATTTACCGTTACTCGAGGTAGCAATACTTACCGACACGTTTCGTAGTGGATACTTTGTAGGGCGTCAGACCTCCCGGCTCCTCGCCCGCGGAAGGCTCGTCGGGGTTGGGAATCACATCGTAACTGATAACCCGCCGAATTGCCTTTCCATGGGGATTGAGGAAGCCGGCACTCGACATGGCACTCTCAAGCGACATACGGCGGTCAGCTGCATCTTGACGGCTATGCTGGCGGTCAATGGGCGGCAGAAACAAATCTACGAGAGCCTCGTCGCGGTCAGTGCCCTCCTGCTGGCCAACATGCTGGATCAATGACATGAGAAGTGGGGAAGAAGACGCCTGTTAGTAGTGATTGGGTATGAAGTTGAAGGGAAAGAAGCACAGCGTCCAGAGGGGAGAGGTCAGTAAAAGATTTGCTTGCGTCGGGTCGTCGGCAGGGTAAACAGAGGGAAGAGGAGCGGGCAGGCGCGGAGTTTAATTGAAGCTCGGCAGACTGACACGCGACCCAAGATCTAGACAGAGCGATAGCGGGGATCACATGGCACATGCGGCTTCATGTCCGGCAGGACGGGGCCGTTGGCCTCGCATGTTGGCGGTGTCGCGGGCGCGAAGTGCGAGCATGTGCATGGTACATAGTGTGTGTTCTGCCGGCATGGGAGTCGACCATGCTTCGCGGGATGTCGCATACTCGCTTGCCAGAAAGGCCGCGAAACGTCCAAAACGGTTACTGTTGTTCGGCGGATGATTGGCTGTGTTCGGCGGTAGCCCTGTCCGCTGCCCCACGCACTTTCGCGCATCTTCCAGCAGGTAACAACCTGGGAGCCACAGCGACACGGCGACACGGCGACACGGCGACGACAGCGCATCACGCCATGTCTTCTTTTTCAAATAATATAAGGCCCATCATTACCACAGTGCTGTGTACACGCGTATCTTGAGGAAGAGGGTGGGTGAACTTGCGTCATAGGCCGCGATCGCCGTGATTCAGCTACCCTACTCGTACACCCTCTATCGCAACCATTACGCAGACGATCCCTGGCCATACACATCCGCATCGAAGTTGGTGGGGAACTGGTCGCGTCCCTCAGCATCACTTCGCACCCACACCGCGACACTCGTGCCAGGACACTTGAACAATCCGTAGCCTTCACTGTCAATCTCCACTTCACCTTGCTCCCATCCAAGCACGTCGGTCCACTTCTCCCCGGCGTGCATCTCGCCAACCGCCATTTTGATCTGCCCTGGCCCCGCATTGCTCATCACACATGCAAGACCCGCCACCTTGTCCCACGTTCCACGACGCACGAACCCAATGCAATTGGCCTCGTTGAAGTAGTCCTCCTGCGCTCCGTATGCAAACAACTTACGCGCCAGGATAAGGTCTGCAAGCTTGCCACCGCACGACGCCGGCGTTTCGTGGGGCTCCGACAGTCCATACAGATCGCCATAGAACGGGCATGGGTATCCTTCTTGTCGGAGCAGAATCAGTGCATATGCAAGCGGCTTGAAGAAGCCCTCAATCTTGGTTTCCATGACCTGTCCGGGTTGCGTGTCGTGGTTAGTGACAACCGTCACAGCATCTATCGGCCGCAGCCCGACTAGTGAATCGTCAAATACTGTCCTTAGATCGGCTGATTCGGTTGTGGATAGCGAGCCAAACTTGTTCAGCAACGGCGAGTCGTAAAGGGAGATTTCGTGATTCATGCCGTCGAGCCATTCGCCCATTTCCTTGACATCGCCCGACCAGAACTCGCCCACAATGAAGATATCGTCTCCGCATTGCTCGCGGAGGTTCTTCATCCATTCGTTCGTAAACCTCGAACTGAAGTGCTGCACAGCATCGAGGCGGAATCCCTTGAGCCCGAGTTCTTTGGTTATCCAGACACCCCAATTCTTCACATCTTCTTGAACTTCAGGGTGCGAGTAGTCAATGTCTGCAAACATCATGTAATCAGCATTGCCGGATTCCGTGTCCACGCTTTGCGACCAGCCTTTGTTGTCACCAAGGATCTTGTAGATGGCCTTCTTCTCGTTGGCCTGGTTGTAGTCGGTTCCGGAAAAGTGCTCCCAGTGGTACTTCATCTTGGAATACTGCTCACCACGTCCTGGGAAGTCGAATCCTAGCCACCCCTCGATTTCGTAGGCATCGGATATCTCCTTTGTCCGATCGTTTTCATCGACTTCCACAACCCGGCACTTCTCCGTCCTATCTGCACCCGCCTTGTGATTCAACACGGCATCCCAGTAAAGGCCAACATTGTGTTCCTTGGCAACTTTGGCGAGCTCTAATAGCTCTTCCTTTGTTCCCCATTTCGTACCTTTGGCGCCTTTCTGATCAAATTCGCCCAGATCGTATAGGTCATAGATGTCGTAGCCCACACCCTTTGGATTGGCGGCTTTGCAACCAGGAGGTAGCCAAATGTTAGTTATACCGATCGCTTTGAGCTTTGGGAGCTGTTCAGCGAGACGCTTCCAGTGCTTGTGATCATCCGGGACATTCCACTCGAAGCCTTGGAACAGTGTACCATTCTCAGGCGTCGGCTTTTGTTCTGTTCAGTGGTGAGCATCGCAGTAGTCCAATCGGAAGAGAAATTATCGCTGGACCTTACTTACCTTCTGAACCCATTGTCAGGGATGCGCTTGTCGGCTTGGGCTTGAGGTGTGCTGTGTTGTACGATTTCCCGATGATCGATAGACAGCGCAATGGTTCAGCTGGGCCAAGGGGCTCAATGTCTGAGTGTGGTTTTCAAG
Source organism: Bipolaris oryzae ATCC 44560 (assembly GCF_000523455.1). Taxonomy (NCBI): domain Eukaryota; kingdom Fungi; phylum Ascomycota; class Dothideomycetes; order Pleosporales; family Pleosporaceae; genus Bipolaris; species Bipolaris oryzae. The sequence continues at coordinate 22,488 of NW_006911338.1, read as the reverse complement.
TACACCGGAAAATTCGACAGAGCTATACTTCTCACTCATGTTCTTTACTTTTATACCCACTACGGCTCATAGCGGGCGAATACCCTGTATGGGCCCATAGCTGAGCAGGTTTGTCTGTTGACTCCTTCGGCCGGGCTGGCTATCAAGAATGAGACACGGGCGCTGTGAATGGTCTAAATGCGGGTGGAGACCGTGCTTGTCAACATTCAGCACCAGTGACGTCAGCCTGCACGAAACTGCCATGCCGCGGACTGCCATGAATCATACAACTCAGCTATCGGTGTAGAAATAGATAAGTAGAAGCAAAAAACAACATGGTGCCCTGGACATGTCTCTCAGCTCTATGAAAGTGTTGTGGGTGGAGACTTTAAGACTTTGGGGCAAGATCGTCGCTGCTTGAACAGCCGGAGGGGAAGCCGCCAAAGATACAGACTATGCCGGAACAGGCTAGCGTCTTGTAGCTGCATGCATCCGGGCCACTGTTACTATGTACTTCCATCTCATCTCATCTCATTATTGGTACACAATGACACAATGTGCGACTCGACATTGTGAAGCATGTAGCAAATGCTTGTAATATAATTTGAGATTAAAACTTCTCACTGTTTCTTTGGCTGTACTGTCTATTTGGTGCATTGGTAAGGCACGATATCAGTACCACGGCTGCCTAAAGCCACCTGACTGACAGTAAACATGGAAAGGACACCCGGTGATAAGGCACGTGAGGGGGAGTCCATTGCGAACATCAGTTCTCGCAATACCCCTGAAACTCCTTCCTCTGTACAATCGCAGCCAACAGTCTTCACACCGACGTCGATACCCCAGCAGGACGCGGTCGAACAGAACCACACAAAGCGCAAGGCTCAACACGTCTCTACTACGTCACAGAAGCGCTCCAAAATGGGGCCTTCAGCGATTTTCAACACTGGAAAGGACTCCGCTGAGGCAAGGAGCCAGCTCATCGTTCGCTTCTATGATCCGGATATCAAAGCCAAAGATGCAAAAAATCGCACGCTAGAGGAAATCCTGTCGTGGCCGGATTCTCAGCTTGAGTCTTCACACAACTACATTCAGATGCTATTTCCATTGCCAGAGGGTTCTATGTTCAACTGGGACGCACCTGTCATTGATCTTGCAGTTATGCAAGCATTCCGTTCGCGAAGTGAACTTCGCCATCAGCTGCGCCGAAGCTTTGAGCGTATGCTCAAGTTCTACGGCTTCAGGGTGTCCATGAAACCGGAGAACGAGGGTGACGAGAAAGGCGCTGTTTCTGAAGCTACTCAGGCTGATGCAAATACGGACTCTCCCACCAATGCAGATACTTCTGGTTCAAGGGCCAAAGCAACCTCAAGCGAGTCCATCTTCCCTCCTGGAACGCACAAAAATGGTTCAGTCTCAAATCCGCCACCGTACCACATTATTCGCACCTCCAGCTGGCGTAGACAATTCCAGAACTGGGCTGGCTTGTTTGATCACAATCATCTCCGCCTTACGCGTATCCTCCGCTGCCTTCGTGTGCTGGGTCTCCAGAAGGAATGCGATGCCTTTTTCAAGGCTTTGGAGCATGCGTTCCATAACCCCGAAACTAGGATCAGCGAAAAGTCCATGGGCTTCTGGCGGTTGGCTGTTACGCGCCCATTGCAGTGGGCGCCCGATGGTCAGAAGTGCAAGTGGCTCGAGGCCTGGGAGCAGGAGCAAGAGAATGAAAAGTGATTAGATGAGGGAATGATCATACATGGTAGCGATATTCATAAAGGAAACTCTGTCACGGTCGACGGAAGTCCAAATCAGGTTACATGAAGACGGGTAGATTACAGTATTGACGCGATGCCGTCCAGCGTCGTGTAAGGTAGTACCAGTCAAACTCCACGGCTAGACTTCCCAAGGGTGCTTAGTTGGAGATATCAATTAGAATATATCAATCATTCTTTACTACATTCTCTGTCGCGAACCATTGGTGACGTATGTAAGCCACACGGCTTTGTAAGCCCAGCACCTCGTTAAATCGCCACTTGGCGGCGAAGCGAACAAGTGTTCTTTGGAAGATCCCGACACTTACATATCCTCTGTGATCACTTCAAGCCACTTTGTACGCCACATGTGTATAAACTAATCTAACCTGTCTCTTAAGAAATGCTCCAACAGATATTCAGATATCAGAATCACATGGTGTAGAATTTGCCTCTACAGCTCCACTCAATTCTCAATGCAGACACCTTCCGAAGCAGTCCCAAGCACTGACCTTTAAATTATCGTCATCTTGGAATTTTGACCCGGAGTAGTCGCGTCGTATGAAGCAGATTTAAAGAGGGTCTCAAGAGTCTTTTTCGAGTGGCGGAAGAAGTCTGCGTCATTTCATGGTCATCTGGTCTCCAAACTCCACCTCTGTGGCTGGGGGAAGTATAAGACCTAGCTTACAGAAGAGTAGTTAAGCCACAACCAACCCCACTTGCTCGTACATCTCACGTATGCATGGTGCTCGGTCCGAGACAAATGCCTACCAATTAAGGTCTACGATAATAAAGAAAAAGCCTCACTTTGTTTCTGTAGCAAACCTACCACAGCCATGACGGAAAAGAACCCGACCATCTTCATTTTGATCACAGGACATTTCCAGGTGTTTTTGTAGTTTTCCGATAATTATAGTTTCGGGTGTGGTTGCTACTAAAATTACTACGAAGATCGACAGTGCTAAAATCCGGCTACTACCAACAGTTGAGCACCACGAGTACCGCATCATTTCGGGCCGCTCGGACCGCACCCACGACCCTAATTCTGCATGCCCTCAGCCTCTTCCCGACCCGAAGGTATCCCCCAAGAGCATGGGTATGCACATCCGCGTCAGAAGACTCGATGTGGCCATACACAGTCATCGCGGAAGCGTGTGATCACACCGCCACAACAAGGATGAGCACGCAATCATGAGTTGTGGCAGAGAACCCATGTGTAGGGCGTGCTTATGGCGCCGGCGTGAGGTGTTGGGTGGAGAGTATGGAGAATGCCCGAGCAGGTAACGTCACGGCCAAGACAAAGGCTTGATTACGAGGATTCCTACGCTTTCTCCTAAGAACAGTTCTCCGCTCTTGGCAACGTGACGCCCATGAACTACCCAACTTGCATTTTCTCAAGTAAAGGGCGGCTATAAGCTTTTCTGATGTGCTTATACAGCTAGCCAAGCACATCCTGCTCGCTGGTCACGACCGTCTTGTGCCCTTGGCATCTGTAACGAGGTGGGATGACCAACACCACAATCGATGGACCGTCTCGGCTCCGAGTTTTGGGCAATTCACTTTCTTCCTGAAAGGAATTCATCACTAAACCTTTTACACAGAGGTGGGTCAGTAAACATGTCCGGAGCTTGCCGGTGGGCCTGATATTCACAGTCTGCGCACACCAGACGCTCAGACCATGAGTCAAAAGGTGTATTCTTAAAGATTCCTAGAGGAGAAAATTCGGCCGAGAGACAAATGTTTCATCCACTGACTGCTTTGGCCATTGCTCAGATGTCAAGTATGTTGAAGCAATCCAAGCCCAGGCCACGAAGGCTTAGTTCAAAGCACTGACTACCAACTGGAGTAAGATGTATTGATTCATCGTCATATCGCGGAGATAGTGTCACGTCTCCCTTTTTGTTCATCACTCACTTCGGAAATATGGAGTTAAGGGTGCCGTAGAAGCTACGTTGACATGCAGCAATGTGCTAAACATCCATCATGGTCTTCCACATGATTGACGAATACCAAGAAAAATCAAGGCATCCTTTCGGTTTCGAAGATTGTAGCACCGATGACAAGGCATGGCGAGCCATTTGCAAGCGATTGCCAACAACCAACGCTTACTGATGCCCACGATACGCGTCCCCATGGAGCAGCTACACCTACATCCCACGGTCTAGTGACCTCCCTCGTCTATCCTCAACTGAATAAGGGAAAACGTAGTGAGCCTGATGATGCGTCCTCCCTCCACCATGCTGATTAGTACAATGAGAAATCTACCAAATCTGGAGACTTGTTCAGGTATCCGTGGATGAGAAGTGCGAGTTGGTGTGGATTCTGTAATCAGCTGTGGCTTGACAAGGCATACACCTTCCTTGTGACGACATTGAGAAAGAAGAATGCTGGTTCTCAAGGAGCATATCCGAAAGGCAAGTGGAGAGTATAAAAGGAGGGCCTACTTCCAGCTCCAGATATCCCACCACGCTCTTCACCTCTCTACCAATCACTACAACAATCTCTCATCCCAACATCAACACAACATGCTCACCCTCCCCATCCTCTCTCTCCTGGTGGCAGCCGCGACCGCCTCTCCGGTAGGAGAAGCCCCCCAGCCCGTCACCAAGCGCCTCATCAACCCCAACACCGTCAACGCCCTCACCGCTGAACAACTCACGACCCAACGCAACGCGCTCCTCCTCGCCCAATCCGAAACCGCCCGCGAAGCCATCCTCTTCCCGAACGCCCCCAATGCCGCAAACGACACCTTCCAATTCATCAACAACACGGTGACCCCCCCAACCGGCGGCTCCATCTTCCTCTCCACCGTGAACAACTTCCCCGCCCTCGCCTCCACGGGCCTCGCCGCCGCCGTCGGCTTCGTCAACCCCTGCGGCCTCAACACCCCGCACTGGCACCCGCGCTCCAACGAATTCCTCACCGTCGTCCAAGGCAAGCTCCTCGGCGCCATCCTGCTAGAAAACGACTCGGGCTTCGGACATGTCGTCGGCGGTGCTCCCCCCGTCATAGGCCCATACACGCAAATCGAAACCACGCTCTCCAACTACACCGGCATGCTCTTCCCCAAAGGCCTAGTGCACTGGCAATTCAACCCAGAATGCGAACCCGCCGTCTTCGTCGCCGGCTTCGACAACGCCGACCCGGGCCGTGTCGAGGCTGCCCGGGGCTTCTTTTCTGCAACCCCCGACGAGGTGCTCGAGGCAAGCGCGGGATACTCTGAGTTTTTGACCCCGCAGCAGATTGCGGGGCTGAGGCCAACGCTGACGAGCGATTTTACCGAGATTGTGGAGAGTTGTGCGAAGAGGTGCGGTATCCCGTATAAGGCGGAGACTGGGCCTTCGCCTAGTGTGTCGGCGTATCCGTCGGGCACGCAGTCGGGGTATCCTGCTGCTTCCAGTGCGTACTAAGGTCCAGTGATCGAGTGAGCACTTGGTGGAGCGACGAAGAAAGAGGAAGAGGTGGTGGTGGCGACAGCAACAGCAGCGGTAGTATAGACGTCGGTTAGAGGGGAGGAATGGATATAGATCAGGGGATTTCGTTCGTCATATACAGACTGTTGTTTTGGATTTTTGTTACCTAGAACTCTGCTAGCGATAGCGATAGAAAACTCACACTCGTTTTTATAGATGGATTTCATATTATAAAACCTACTTAGTGAGTAGATCCTTGAAATCAATGTGACAGTGTAGAAGTTTCCAGGCAAGGTGGTGATGGCGGGATAGCTGACTACTCCTATGGCTTTGGAAGATACTGGTGGTCTTTGCATTCGGTCTCGTTGGTAAGAACATGAGAGACTGACGAACAATGGGCCTGACTGTCTCTATTAGTGTTTTAGCACTGCATCGTTCATAGACGCCCGGCAATACCGTATTGCGGTCACACCTCTTCTTTTCCTAAACGCACTCTATGCAAGAGCCAGTTAGTACAACCACAAAACTTGATCAAAAAGACACCATAACCCCATGAAAATCCCTCAATAACTTCCTCGAGTACTTCTTTCGCATTCAATATACACACCACACCTCTCTATCGTCAATGCGATCTGATTCCTCCCTTCCTCTCCACATCTCCTCTTTCCCCCCCATTTAAAACTCAGAAATCGTATCACCCCGTCTCTTACCACGCATCTCCCACCTTCCCTATTCAAATCATCAGCTTCCTTTTCTTTTCTATTTCCGCATTCCATGCCATGCATGGCATCTTCAAACTCACCTCAGCCCAGTATCCAGCAGCGCCCAGCAAACCCGGCACCAAGGCGACGTATGCGAATGTGATCCAGGCTGTTCGTCGTGTCCAGCGGAAGTACTTGTGGCGGTTCGTGGTCATGGCTAGGTCACTGTGTTAGTTAACTGCGATTGAGCCCGCCCCATTGGGGGTAGCTAAGCCGGGTAACTGTCTTCTGAGGCTTTGTTGAAGGGGGTAAGGAGTGCGCGGGAGGATTGGAAGGGGGCGGAACGTACTGGCCCATTTGATGATGGCGGGATCCGCGTGGATCACTGGGTGTGGTTGTTAGTCCAATTGCGTCTTTCACAGGCGGTTTTTGGGGGTATATGCGTACTGCCGTGATTGTGGCCGGCCATCCGGCGGAGTGTAGGCTGCATGGTTGTGGTGTTTGCGCGGTGTGGAGAGGGGCGCGGTGGGTGAGGTTGGTGGTTTGGAGAGGTGCGCTTGCGATGAGGTCGGCGGGTGCGGCGAGGGCCGTGATGTCTTGGCGTTTTTGGATCGTCTCTGGCGAGAGAGGATTAGTCGGCTGGAGATTTAACAATGGTAATTGCAATTTGGTATTACATAGTAGCTAGGCTAGATCACATAGTGCGATCTATTGTATTGTGTATTTTATGTTGCTCATATCGTTGCTATAGCTATGAAGATGAAGCTGTGCAGCACGCTCTGAGTGACTCCGTCGTCACAGCTCCAAGTTTTGTCAGTTGCATGTTTCTGTGCCCATGAGATACTTCAAAAAGCATGTACTCGTACAAAACTATAATTTCCATCGCATCGTCGGAACATACAAGATCCGATCCAGACGAGGCTTCTCGGGCGGGGAGTCTACCCTTGGTGGGCTGAGCGCCGAAGCTTGTGACGAAACCACATCGAGCTTGTGGACAAGCCTCGGTGATAATATACGACCAACCGTATAAAAGTCCACAGCCTCCGCCCAAGGTCTCGGCCTGCCTTCCCTAAGACCCTAATAATTTCAACCCCATATCCTCCTCACACATCGTAATCGCAGCTATGTCGAACCAACAAGGCGCAACCATCACAGTTCATTGGTGCGTAGAGAACACGTCCCAGCGCAATTCCCTTCCATGTTGCCAAACACAACGCATCATGTGATTTAAAGAGTTTCCGTCTAATTGCACAACAGGCTGAACAAATCGCGCGGTCAGCGCATCGTGTGGCTGCTCGAGGAGCTCAATCTCGAATACGAGATCAAGGTCTACAAGCGCAATGCCAACAGGCGCGCAGGTCCTGACCTAAAGGCCGTCCACCCCCTGGGAAAATCTCCAGTGATTACCATCAGGCCGGCAAATTCGGAAAAGGATATCGTTATTGCCGAGAGCGAGACCATCATGGAGTATATCTGCGACCATTTTGGAAAGCAGTTGGTTCCTACGAGGTACCCCGAGGGCCAGGAGGGCGTGCTTGGCGCAGAGACAGAAGAATGGATGAGGTACAAGGTGCGTTACTTGCCGCCAGATTTTCTTGGTATCTTGTTGTGGAAGAGAGGGTTAGAGGGGTTGGTGTATCCGGGTGCCTTTGCCTCTTCTACTGCAACTCTTTCACGTGACCTGTAAAAGCATGATCACTGACCACCACGTAGTTCCTCATGGACTTCACCGAAGGAAGTCTGTTCACAGTCCTGATTGCTGCTATCATCAGTGGCAGTAAGTCTCCGTCGAAAACATGTCTCTCCCACGTCATTCTGCTGACACTATGTAGGCATTAAGAACGCTCCCGTTCCCTTCTTCCTCAAGCCCATCACTGGTGGCGTCGCCGCCAAAGTCGATGGCTCCTTTGTAGACCCGGAGTTGAAGACACACTTCGATTTCTTGGAGGATTATCTCATCAAGTCTCCCTCGAAGGGAGAATTTTTCTGTGGTTCCAGCCTTACCGCAGCGGATATCATGATCCACTTTGCACTCGAGGGAGCTTGCCAGCGAGTGCCTTTAAGTGATACAAACTACCCCACTCTGTATAAGTACATGAGGAGGTTACAGCAGACGGATTCATACAAGAGAGCGGCCAAGAAGGTCGAAGAGGCGAGCCAGGAGAAATATGTGCCGTTTAGCGATGCCAAGTTTTAATAGAGTTGAAGCCGTATGGCAAGAGAGGCGGGATGGGTCTCGGCTACCATTTGATCTGCAGATGCATGGTTTCTTCTATAGTCGCCTGCCTTGCATATAATCATTTACGCCGTGGCGTGATTACATCGGCTACGGATAGGGCATACATGGTCACGCTTTGAGAGGTTTTGAGTTGCAGCTTTGTCGTTAAACACACCCGATGTGAAAGTGAGGTCACACTTGGAGGTCACACTTGGAGGTCACACTTGGAGGTAACACAGCAGAATCTCACGTCAGCACGTGCAACCCCTTCCGCCAACCGTCCGTATCACCTGCGATATAGAGGCCAGTCAGCTTTAGCCTCACATCACTGCATGATGAAGATAGAGATTGGGGGCGAGTTTGAGCCGCGCGGGCAAAAGTCAGTGATGTGCGGCGACGTTGACTCGCGCGAGCGGCTGGCGGGCAGGCCGAAGAGCAAGGTAATGATTACGCGCAGATGGCTGAGACGCCTTGCTGGCGCGCAACAGCGCTGTTATATATCCGCGACGTTGCTCTATGCTCGTGGATCGTATTGCTCTCCCTCCAGCGTTCGCTCGAATCCCTCGGCCGGCCGTCGTCGAAATCAACGCCCGTTCCAACGCCAGTCCGAATCCAGTACTGTCTCCGCGAGCTGCTCATCACCAAGACCTTACTCAGCTCTCCCTCAGCAACTCCAGACCCCCGGTTTTCCAGCGCCTCGACTTGGTTCCAGCACCTAGGCTACCTGTGGTCCGACACTACGTACGAGGCGATTGCCTGGGTGTGGTCAGCCAATGTCTGACCGGTCGCGCGCAACCTCTCGGGACTTTGTATTTCAAACTTCTGACCAAGCAGGTGGAGCATCGCAGCAGTATCCACAACAGTCGTATAACAGCTACAACGCGGACCAGGACACAAGTACAGCCGAGACTGCAAGCCAAGCCCCGGTCTATGACGCCTCGACAGCCTATCGCGACTATGTTGCGCAGCAACATCAGGTAGCGCAGGGCCAGTTTGGTGGCTTCAACTTTGGTTCTCAGGCGCCTGCAGCATGGGACTGGACAAACTCGCTCGACTTCACCGACTTTACCAATCAGTATGAACCCCAGGGCGAGCTGGTCCAGGAGTTCCAAGGTCAAGCAAATTCGGCCAACGACTTCAGTATCCCGCTCCCCGTCACTAATAGTGACTCTGCATATGCGCCTTTCCAGCAACAACCCCCAAGCGCGTCGTCTCCACCAAATGCTACGCAAACCCAGATTCCATTGTCTCCGCCGCCCCCGCCTCCTCGATCGCAGCAGCAGCAACAACAACAGCAACAGCAACAACAACAACAACAGAGACCGGTAGTACAGACAGGCATGAAGCGCAAGCTCGATTCCGAGCCATCTTCAGCCGTGTCGCAGACTGGCGGTGCAGCAATAGAGAACCCCTCGAAGCGCATAAACAAGTCTCGCCAGTCATCAGATGCGTCGGCTACGTCGCCTGTTATACAGGCACCAGTCGACACACATCCGGCGACGGCGACAACAACGACAACGCGTAGCACAGCCCTTCCCGTGCCCAACGAAACTGCATCGCAACTGGCGCCACGAGAAAACACACAAGTTGAGCGGCGCAAGGAGCAGAGCAAGGGCACAGGACCGCAAGGCAGGGTCATTGACGTTTCAACACCGAGGAAAATACAAGACGCGCCCTCCGGAATAGACATGTTGCCCGCAGGCAAGGTGTTTCCCATACAGATCGGCTCGGAGCTATTCAGATTGTCTGGAGCCTCGCTCTCGTCGGATGGTAAGCATGCGCCAAAACTGAAAGAAGCAGCCAAGGCCTGTCAGCTAAGACTACTAGAGCACCTTCATACTTTTCCCATTTTTTCGGCCAGCAACTACACGATAATGGGGGTCGCGCTGGTGACGTGAGGACCTTGTATATCGACCGTGATCCAGAGACATTCCGTGACATTGCTCTACATCTGCAGGGCTACCATATCACTCCAAAAGACGGCGAGCATTTTGTCAAGTTGTATGCCGATGCGCAGTTCTACTCATGTAAGCTCGTCTATGAGAAACACAAAGGCTCAGAGCTGACTGTAGTAGTACCGCGACTTACTAAACAGCTCTTTGGCACCGATATATTTGTCCGCATAGGAGGAACTCCTTTTCAGATACCGCGTGATCTCTTCTCTGCTCCAGGCGACAGTCCTAATTTCTTCTCGCTTGGATTCGCGCATTTCTTCTTGACACCCACAGAAGCATTTCCTGGACTGGATCATGATGCGCTACTCCGTCCGCCATCCATCAAGCCACCCTCAGTGCCGAATAGGAACGGAGAGACTTTTAACGAGTTGATACAGATACTACAAGGATACAATGTCGAGATTCGAAACAGTGAACACCGATCCAAGCTCCTCAGAGACGCACGTTACTTCCATCTCAAAGGGCTTGAGCAAAAGCTGATACCATGTGAAATTTCGTTCAATGTGCGGCGCCAGCAGTCCGAAATTCTGGTGCGGCTCGAAGACATTCGCCCGTCGGGCGTCTCCTTTATCCCTGATAAAACAGCATCGGGCGACTCGGATTCTGGATCGGTCCATGGTGGCCAGTCAATCAGTGCGTCTCCAGGCTCACAGCCTATTGGCAAAGTCGAGAGTCCTGCACCGTCAAACGCAAGTAGCAGTGCTGTCACGCGAGCAGGCTACGTGTCATACGCGCGTCCATATACGGATGACCATGCAAATAGTAATATCTTGGTTCTTGAGATTTCCTCAACGGAGTCGACATTGTTGTTTTTGCCATGGTCGGCCCCCATGGCTTCACGGACGGGTCCACTGGAAGTCGACTTTCGAGCCACGTTCCACAACTCGACACTTGCACGTGTTACGTCCCTGTTCTCCGTTGTGGCTTCAAAAATGGGCCTGCCAGCCACGCAACCTCTGGGGCTCATGCACCTGCAGTCTGGCGGGGGTGTTGCGGCACAACCAGTTAGCCCGGCCAATTCTGGCGTGAGCGATCGCCGCGTTCGCGTGCGCCTCGAGACTGACTGTGCTCTGGAGATCGACGGTGCACCCGCAGAGCTTGGCGTGGATGGTAATACTGGCCGCCTTGGTATCCGACGGGCAAACTCCAACGGAGCATGGCTGTGGGGCGGTGATAAATCAGATTCTGAATCTTCGTATCTCCGAGCCGACGAGCAGGATTTAGAGGTGGAATGGACACTCAAACGCGCACACTGGCGCATCCGTGTCGAGCCTCTTGCTCCCGATGCAGACGGTGATGTGCGACGCATGCAAGTCATACTGTGTGGCGTGCGACTAGAGGTGTTTACGGCCGAGCGGGCTCGTAATGCTTCACGTGGGTTCTTGGGCTAATGGATTGTATAAAGTGTGTGTACCCTGTAAATATATACGAATGACACTATCTATTCTCCCTCGTATGACCTTTCCCAAGATTATGACTGGTTGGATTGGCTGTCAGCTGAGTTGCCAATTGGCGAATCCCTGTTTTTGTGGTTTTCTCTAAATGCTAGTTTTCAAAAATGGTGTTCCATACTTAGTAAATTTTTACCACGTGAACACAAAGAGACGGTTTTAGCAGTTTGTTATTCGATGGTGCAACTGTCAAAGTAAATGCACAGATCGTACCAATGAAAAATCATAAAAGTTTCTGGATGCAAAGCTAGACTGGCTAAGTTCAATCTCTAAGTTTCTAAAGATAGCGATTAATGAAACTGCAACATAAAGAAAAAGGAATTGTTCCAAGCATTCTATACCTTTAGTGTCATTTCACAAACCCACCCCACTCAGTCTGGTTCTCTCTCCTCATTTGCGCTCTACCCTAGGATTAGGCTCTGGAGTCCCGGGTGTCAATGGACTCGTACTATCTTTTCTTGATGCATCGGGCGTCCACCTTTCCGCATCACCCAGGCGGTCTGATGTGAGGCCTGCGGAACCAGGGTTGCGCATACCGGCTTCGAGCTGCTTCTGGTAGCTGACTTGGCGCAGGCGCTGGGCCTCACGCGGTGTAAGGTGAAGATAGATCTCGACACCGATAGCATGTAGTGCAAACGCAACCCAGACTGCCATACCGAATGCAATGTTGAGCGCGGCACCAGTGTTTGCCCTATCTCCAGATCCAATAGTTGCAGCCACAGCAGACACGGCGTCTGGGTTTGAGCCGTTGGCAAAGGCAGAGCATGCGGGGTACGACGTAACAAGATCGATATCATCTTCGATGGTAGCCGCAATCTTGACACAGGGCCACACAGTGTAGTACCCGCTGTTCTTGATAATCTGTGCCGAGATAATCATGATGATGCGAGTCGTGATGATGCAGCCAGCATAGAACCAGCCTCGTAGCATCCATGCGCGGTGCTGCTCAATCTGCAACTTCTTCACATTGATGTAGCTGATAATGAAGCAGCCCAAGGTAGTAAAACCGAGCGCACCGAGCGAGCTCTGGACATCAAGACCGCCGCCAAATGCATGGCGGATAATCATCAGGGCGCCAACGAGACTGATCAGGTACAGCAGCAGCGAAGCGTATCCGCCAATTCGGTGAAGAGTGAGCCAGCGGTGTCGGATAACCGGCGTGAATTGCATTACGGCAATCATGCCTGCGGGCAGGACGCCGCCAAGATGTAGCAGAATCCCCACTTTGAACCGGTTGAAGTTGAGGTAGTAGTAGCATTCTCCTGGCGCGGCGCTATTTCCCGTCGAACTCGGCCCGGCGGCGGGACAAAACTTGCTCGAGAAGCCAAGGTATTGCAGGCGTGCTAGTGAGACTGCGGCACATGTGTTAGGATTTATTTAAAAAAAAAGCCTCACAAGGCAGATTCAGTGATGGGGGAAAAGGAGGAATGAGTTACTTACAACCAAGGAGCGCACCCCCGAATACAAAGTACAACCAGAAGTTGTACGTCTTTGTGAAACCAAGTGGATTCGCGACTTTGCGAGCAAATGCGCTCGAGGAAGGTGGTTTAGCGACCATGTCGATATACGTATTTGCACAAACAACAGAGGGAAGAAAGTGATGAAGATGGAGAGGAAGAAGCTTCTTATTGTAGTGGCAAGGGAGTTGCTTGGTATGTAAGTAAACTCTTTAATTTCCCTTTCTCGTGCGATGGCCCACTCCATGTTATATCCTACACAACTGTTTCGAGATCAACGTCATGATGCCCCCTTTTCGAGACGATTGCGTGGGTAGCCCTCAAAAAAAAGAGTGCCAAGGGACCCGTGGCCGCAGCACGTATAACGCTTTGTGCACTGCCTTAGAAGCGGTGGGCTCATTACAGCCGCAAAGAGTTGATTCTGCGACAGCACTGGCGCCCGATCAGAGGTGTTTTACAACGATCGTCGGAGTATATATTCACACGACCCACAAGCGGACTGCAGGGTAACGGGTCCCTACAACGGTGGGGCGGAGATCTTGGCAGTCCTTTTCGAGCACTTTGATTGGTTGCGCAGATTGAACCAGAAGAGGATAAGAGTAAATGCGTGTGATTGGACGGGAAAGCTGATAAAGCGGGGCGCCTTATGACTAAGGTACCTTATTCGGGCCTTGCGGCTTCTCAGCATCGTCATAGACATGTCCACACCAATGGGTGAGCTGCTTAGCTGTCAACCTAATTCAACCAATGTACCCTTGCTGGCGATTAAAGGAAGCATGCCATCCGATTCTGCAAAGGGAACATTCTGCGCTGGCCTTGCGCGTTAACCTGTTTGTTGACTAAGTAGGTAGTTAGGCGTATACGCGCCTCTTCTTTCTCCACACACAGACCGCCATGGTGGGGGTTCCGGGGCGCTCCAAGGGATGTGTTGATTGTAGGAAGAGGAAAAAAGGTGTAAGTCGAAGGCAAAGTTCTCACGAGAGAGTGATAGTCAGGACCCTGTGGCTGATGATATTCCTCTAGTGCGACCTAGTCCAGCCTGAATGCGGCCAGTGTAAGGGACGTGGGATAAAATGTGGAGGTTACGACTCTGATCGCATCTTCATCTACCAGCAAGGCGCGCTAAGTCGGGCTGCCGCACTCAAAACAGACAAATGTGCGACCGTCAGGACATCGCCAACCCAGCCAGATCTGCAAGACTACCAGATGGTGCATCATTCAAAGTCCACCTTTGCTGTACAACGATGCGATGAACGCCCCACTCCTGTGAACTTGATGCTCCCCCAGGGCCTTGCCAAAGCAGCCTACAGCGAGAGGACCGTTGCTGCGTTTCTGGAAATGTATAGCCCTGCAGGCACAATACGTAACACCAATGTCGACGCAAGGGAACTGTTTAATTTGCTTCCTTTACTTAGTACACGTGATGAGGCACTGCAGATGGCGACCCTGGCCGTCGGCATGACGCAACTGGGGATTACCACAGGGAATGAAAGCCTCACCCGGCACGGCAGGACGCTATACGGCAAGGCGCTCAAGGAAACGGCAATGGCGTTGCGGAATCCTGCTAGAGCAAACAGCAAATCACTGCTCATTGTGCCTCGCATCATGGGCCTTTTTGACATGCTATATGGCGCTGAGCCTGACTCGTCTAACCAAGCTAAGAGCTGGCTCAGCCATGCAGAAGGTGAACTAGCCATGATCATCAGCCGGGGGCCCGAAGCGTTCTCTGTAGATGATGCAGCCCACATGTTCTTCACCACTGCCAGATATCGACTCCTGGGACCCGCAGTACGAGCCAGGAAGCCGACCATCTTCGATGCACCGGACTGGAAGACGCTACCTTGGAAAGGAAGAACAAAATCGTACGAAGATGCGCTTATGGACATCATGTGCGGCATACCAGAGCTCCTCTGGTCTGTTGACAGACTCCAATTCACAACCCTAAACACCATTGAGAAAGAAAAACTCAGACTCCAAACCCTCTCCAAATGCTGGACCATGCATTCCGAACTTGAAAATTGGAAATCAGCAGACCCAGACTCCATATACACCCCTACTTTTGTAGATCTATATACCACAATCTCCTTCCCAAACATCGACATCGCCTGCCTCACTGTCCGCTACTGGCTCATCTGCCTCTTCCTCTACTCCTCCCTCGACATCGCCTCAGGCATCGACCCTGCAACCGACTACTCCCTCTCACACCCGGACCGTCCGCACCCCCGCCCTTTTGCCCGCATGATCACCCGCTCAGTCGACTACTTCATGCAAGAAAAATTCGGCGTCACAGGACTAAGTGCCATGTGGTTTCCACTCGGCAACACGCTTTTCTACATGAACCGCAACCGCGATGCCGACGAGGCATACATCATTGCGGTGATGAAAGCGTGGGAGCGCCCCAAGTTGCCAAGTGCAATGAGGGAGTTTCTCAAGAGCTTCCGCATGACGGTGGATCTGAGGACGCTTTCTGCGCGACTGCTCTCCGAACTTTGAATTTCTCACACACATGAGATAGTGTGTGTGTGTACTTATACCCAGCCTTTCTCCAAAAACCGCGTTTATTTCTCCCGTTTAAGCACCGTATGCTTATATCAGCCACGATGGTAGCATCATGGGTGGCCCCGGAAACACCCGCCCGCAAAGCTAGCCAAACCCTACATGTCAAACACACGGCCTCGCACCTACTTACATAAGGTAACCCTGACCCTGCTTATGCAGTGTAAAACTGAGCCCCACTACCTACCCGCCAAGCTCCCGTCACACACACACAAACTCACCGGCCATCCTATCATCCGTCGGGCTAACTATTGCTCCGACTGTTCAACGCGCAAAAGGGACCTACCACCCCCTGATCCTGGTCTCCCCCAGTCAACAAGAAGTTGTCAGTCACCAACTTTAATTGTATTCGCCTCCCCCCATCCATCCCCATTTTTCTTTTTTTGTGGGTTCCAGCGTGGCGGTGACACACTTGGCATGGTACGATGTTACGAAGAGAAGAAGTGTTGACGTCTGTGATTTGGGGGGTGTATCGAGGGGGATCGAGGATGAGCTGGGTTGAAGGGAGGTAGGAGAAGAGGGTTGCGTGGCTTTTGCTGGGCGGGTGAGGTATAAGAGGTGCACCTCGCAGCGCCCTTGTTAGAGGGCTTAAAGACAGCGGGCTTTGTCTTTGCTTGCAGGTCAAGAAGAAGAAACAGAAGATGATGATGAGGGGACCGGGGTATTATAGGAGGTAAAGGAAAAAAATCGTGAGATACTCGAGGTACAAATCTCATTTCGACGAGAGAGAGAGAGAGAGAGAGAGAAGAGAAGAGTATATTATTCAATCATCGTATCATGAAAATTCTATGTTCTATCATCACAAGGGGAACTCCCCCTAATTATTCCTCACACTCTTCTCCTTCTTCTCCTTCCTCTTCTCCTGCTTCGTCTTAGCCTTCTTCTTATTCCTGTTCCCCCCCTCGCCATCACTCTCACTCGCCCTCTTGCCACTTCCCTTGCCCTCACTCGCCTCCCCGTCCACAGTCTCACCATCTGCCTCCGCTTCTTTGAGCAACAGCGTATTCAACGCATCATTGAAATGCTGCAACTCGCAGATATCACCGATGCGCACGCGCATGTAGTCGAACGCAATGGCGACTTTGAGGTCTTTATTGCGGATCTTGACTACTTGCTCCATTTTGGCGAGTGACGAGGATTGGTGCTGGAGGGTTGGGGTGGGTTTTGCGACGTCGCGCGGGGGTTGGGCGATGGTTGTAGGATGGATGTCCATGTTGTCTGCGTTGTCGAGGGTAGGATCGACTTCGTCGTTGTTGTCGGTGGGGTCTTCTGCAGTTTTTGACGGGTCAAGGAGGGGATCTTCTTGCTCGCCGTCTGTGACTGTTTCCAAGACGGGGATCTTTTGGTAGCGCTGGCTGAAGTGGGTGAGGACAACTGCCTTTGCATTCATTTTTGCGCCGATGCCCAGGGCTTCGGATGTGGTAGAGTGCTTCTTTGCTTTGGCATCGCCCAAGAGCGCGTCGTCGAACGTAGCTTCGTGGATGAGCACAGTGGTGTCTGTGCCGACTTTTGAAAAGTGCCAGCTTGGTCTGCAGTCGCCTGAGTAGCTGACTTTGAGCGGCTTAACTCCTTTGGGATCTGAGGGTGAGGGAGGAAAGGTGATTGAGACGGCCATGGAGCCATGGCAATGCACTACATTCGCACTCTGAATATCCTCGAACCCAAAGAACTTCTTATACACTGATTTGGGCACTTCTGGGTTTTCTGGTCTCTCCTTTCCGAACGTGTTCATAATCGAGAGTCGGGAAGAAGTGGCATATTCGTTGGGAGTGATTTGCAACGGCAGAATGCGACTGTATCCGATATCTTCAATCGCAGAATACTCATGTAGCCACTGGAGCATGCCATTATGTGAAATGACAGATAAACCATACGCTCTGATATCAATGTCTCCCACAGTGTCGCCAAGCGGTTGCAGGTTTGGCACACTGTTGTGTACCACTTGGTACCAGGCCCGGATCACGGCAGCTGTCCCCAGATGATGGTCAGCGTGCAAGTGGCTGATCCAGATCACCCTCAGATTCTTGAGAACACCGATGAGTTCCTCATGTGGAAAAACTCTCGCAAGCTGTCCGAGCGTGTTCTCGCCGCAGTCAAACAAGTAATTGCCAATGCCGGGAACCCGAACCAAAGTCGCAGAAACATTGCGGTACTTTGATGGTAAGGCCGAGCCCGTACCGAGCGTAATAACTTCTGTATCTGGACGGGCCAGGAGCTGTCTCCATTCGTTCATGTTATTGCGATTTTGTTGCAATGCTATCTGAGCATCCTGGGCCAACTCAAGTACCTCGGTTGCCGTGTCTCGTCTTGCCGCTTCGTCGTCAAAAGGCGCCGAGATCGACTCTTTCTTCATGGCAAATTTTGGCATAAGTGCAAAGGTCAACCCTCGGTCAGCAGCCATGGTACGCTTTGGCAGCTCAGATGACGCCGACTGGTTGGCTCTGTAAATACTCTTCTGAGGGACGCTGGTACTGTCAAACACGGGCGTGGAGTATCTGGCAGGATCTACTTGTCCAAGACGCGTGGCTTGGGTGGCAACCGAGTCATTAGTCATACGATTAGGTGCAGTATCTATAGACGATATGATATGTTTAACGTCACTCAATCTCTCCATGAACTCTGTTAGAGCTGGGTGGCCTGCCACGCCCGGGCCAAGAATCCAGACGATAGCTCCGATACCTTTCATGACTTCTGGCGAGTTGAGCTCCTCTCGTTGAACAATACTTTCAACATAATCGACCGAGGGAACATCAAGAATAGCAGTTCCTTGACCAGGCCTATCCGCACCCATGACTTGTTCCGGTGTGACCCACTCTCCATTAGCATTCTGGACTGATATGCCTTTGGAAAGCTGGCCAAATTTTGGCCCTGGGGTGATGCCCAGCTCTTTCGCACGCGCAACATCGAACTGTCCGCGGGTAGGGTGCGCTCGCACAATGTACGACACGCACTCTGAAGCAGGCTTGGTCGGCGGGAGAGCCAGAATCTGGGCGCCAGGCCAAGGTGTCCGTGTCCACACGGTTATATCGGGCAGAGGCTCTGACCCTCCTGGCTTTGGCCCGTTGTAAGGTTCATAGCTGTGGGTTTCCGGGTTGCGAACAAACATAGCGGCTGGCATTTTCACTTTCGAGATGTGTTGCTCGACAAGGGTGTCGAAGCTCCAGTTGGAATCAAACATGAACTTGATGGTTGCGGTCCGTATGTTATCGTATCTGACCTCGCGAGCTTCTGGAGTTTCGTTTTCTGAGGCCTGGAAGTCCTCAAACGTGTTCAGATGCGTGTCAAAGTGTCGTCGCCGTTCCTCTAATTCAGCTTCTGCTTGTGAATCTATTTGGGAACCAGCTGGAGAGACTGAAATGGCCCAGACATTGATGTTAGAGTCTTGCCATGTGGGGAGTATGACGCCATTCTCGTCCTTGGCCGGTGACTGGTTTGTGTACTCGGTGGCAGTAATGGGTATGCCTTTCCGAAAGATGAACCTCCGGCATGTGCCCAACGCGTGCTTCAGGTTGGGGGGACCATATACGTCAAAATGCGGCTTCGGCGGCGCTTCAGCCTTCTTGCCTCGCTCCTGGGCCAGCCGGAAGGTTTCCATAGAAGTGGTGTAGGAGCTTGTGCTCGCGTCGGCCAGTGTGAGCATCATGCCGATGAGCCCGCCCATATTCTTCCATTCAGCCCTGCCAGTGAGGAAGAAATCCTGTGCCTTCAACAGGCGTGTTCCCTGTTGCACCATTGCACGCTGCGTGCCCTCTGCCATGCTGCCAAAGACATAGTGCTTGGTTGCCGTGCGTAGCACGAGTGTAGTACCTGGGCTATCGGCCGTCGGCGTGGTGATGATTTCAACACTGCAGGACATGATTCTCGAATCTTTCCTCAGGCTGCTACTATCCGCGAGTGGTCTGTCTTTTGCATCGACGGGTTCGAGTGGCTTAGAGGGCGGTACGAGAAGAGGCTGGAATCGAAATTCCGCCCGGGGTCGGCTGTATGATTTCAAGAAACGGACATGGATCGTGGCGGCCGTAACACGACCGGCGGCGCTTAATCTGGAAGCCAATATGAAGATGTTGGAAGCTGATTCAAAAATGCGTGCGCAAAGTCATTGCAGAACTTCGCCCGCGTCACTTTTTTGGCCATCCATGGGTCCGTGCGAGCAAGATCAAGCGGTCCTGTTCCGCGATCCGATCCCTGTCGGCACTACCATCCCGCCATGCCGCGATATATCCATGATCTGGGTATCGTCTTTAATTGTAATTTAGAACTAGCTGATTATCAATATCCTTCGTTCATACTCTAGTCATGTCCTTTTTCTAGATCCTCACGCCTTCTTCCTGAGTGCTCCCCCGTCAACCGTGATGTCCTGACCAGTCACGAAGCCTGCCTCAATCAGATACAGCACAGCATCAGCGATATCCTTCGGTCTACCAGCTCTGTTCGTTGGATGATCTGAGATATCCTTCTCGCTGATCTGGCTGGCCCAATCTGTCCCCTTCTCGTCACCCTCTTTGCTCTCATGTGCCACCTTGATGCGACCGGGCGCGATGAGATTAACCCTGATACCTAGATGCCCCAGACTGATTGCCATTGAGTGCATCAATCCAATCAGACCAGACTTGCTTGATGCATATCCCTCCTGGTTGGGGTCCGATTGGTGTGCGCGGAACGAGCCAATGTGTATGATACACGGTCCTGCAGGGCTGGAGTTGTTTGCGTTCTGCATGTGTGCTCCCTCTTCAACATCAGAGGCTCGTGCCTTCATGTAAGGAACACATGCTTGACTCATGGCAAATGGAGCAGTAAGATTGGTGTCGATGTACGCCTGCCACTCATCAATCGTTGAGGGGTCTTCCATCGTCTTGCCGTCCTTCCATTGAGGACTAGCAATTCCACCATTATTTATGAGAACATCGATTCGATCGTTAAAGAAGCTGGCGGCCTCCTTGACTTTGGCTCGAATCTCATTCACGTTCCGAAGGTCGCAGATGGCATATCCTAGTCTACCGTCCGCGTAGTACTGCTGGAGGTGGACTTTGCACGTATGGTCGAGTTCTTCCTCGTCAATGTCGAAGACGTAGGCGTGGTGACCAGCCTCAAGCATCATCCTGGTCAATGCTCGGCCAATGCCTCGAGCCCCACCAGAAATGATAATGTTCTTGTACAAGGGTGCTACCGGTGCTTGAGGAGACGCCATTTTGAAGTGTGGAGATTATGTTGTGTTTAGGTAAAGACCTTGTCCGCATCTCTGACTGCGGTTTTGATGCTTCCATTGTTTCTGCCAGTACGTTGATCTGACGTCACGCCTCAACACATTGTTTAATGTCGCGGCATCTCGATACGGAGGCAAAAACGCCTGTTATCGTTCGGCCACTGTTTCTGCTTTCCAATATTACCTATTCTCATAACTCCGAGGTCTTTCCAGGATGCGGGAATTTTCTCGCGTTCTCGTCGCGTATATCCTAGCCCTCTTGGTATATAGGAATATTATAAAACCCCACACTGTATGCCCTTTCACTACATAAATCAAATAACAATTGTGCAGATATATCTGGAAGGCTGTTGCTTTGATATCATATCGTTCAATGAATCAACAGATTGTTAATAAGAACCTTTTCATTGCCTCCTGCTATCGGACGAACATGATAGTAGAACGATGAACGCCGTATTTAATCCTCGTACGATCTGCTTGTCGTGTACAGATAACACCCTCAATGTTGGATGTAGTCAATATGTAGTTGTACTGTATCCCACTTTGAGCGGGACAATCGGCCCTTCCTTACTGCTGTCCAATCGTGCGAGGCAATTACACACTAGCAAAGTGGCGGGGATCACTGGGACTTATCGGAGATAACGAGCATATATTTTATTTGGGAAAATTCCAATATCAAAGCTAATTGAAGAAAACACATTTTTCAATGCTGCTGAATCATGACAGCGACTGTGCAAAGGCCAAAGCTGCAACTCAAGCTCATGTTCTAGACGCACCACGATAAACATCACGGTGCATTTTTTCAGAGGCTAGTTCAATCGAACAGTCCAAATCGCATCCATAGATCTTTTATCAAAACAAAAGATTTCCCACATGACGCCTGAGAAACACCAAGTTCCATGAAAGTACAGGTATATGACCACATTGCATGCATCGTTCAAATAAGAAAAAGCGCCGTCAGCCCATCGCACCTAGCCCCATTTATTGCGAACGCTGGTAGACACCCACAACCATGGCGTGGTCACGCTCGAAAGGCTCGAGGGTAAGCTGCTCCTTGGGCTTGATGCCCATCTCTCGTAGCTTGGCGACTTCCTGTGCGAACACAGCCTCGGGGGCGGCTGTGGAGTCGATACAGTTGGCCTTGATGGAGATGACGATACCGCCACCAACCTTCAAGAACATGCCGGCGTTGAGTCCGACAATACGTGCTTGATCAGGCTGAGCAACATCAGCAAAGATGCAGTCGACCATGCCCAAAAGCATCCTGTATTTCGATGGGTGTCTGGCGTCCTCGACAATGGGAATGACGTTGGTGCGGTGGGTGGCCATGTTGATCAGATCACGACCGGAGCGGTGGGAGAATTCGACGGCGAAGACAGTGCCTTCGGGACCGACGATGTCGGCAACGTGGGAGACTGATGTGCCGGAAGCAGCACCAAGGTAGAGGACCTTGGAGCCAGGGCCCATGTAGATGTTGTCGACACCACCCAAGATACCAGCAGCCAACTTGGAACGGAAGGGGTTCCAGACACGGTATTCGGTGCTGCTGGCCTCGGTCTCGCCGTCCTTTGCGGCGCTGGCACCAACGCTGATGCGCTTCTCTCCGTAGACGGACTCTCCGGGGGTCAGGTTCTTGGTGACGAGGAGATCTTCCTTGCCACGAGCGACGAAGACACCAGCATGGCGATGGCTGAATCTAGATTTAGCAAGAGTTGTACTTTGGACGGGGACTCTACTCACGGCTCGACGATAACCTTGGCTCCACCACGCGCGCCTCCACGACCACCGCCGCGAGGACCGCCGC